>NC_054479.1:141982989-142277989 GCF_017639515.1 Carcharodon carcharias
CTGTGACCGACTCAGGATGTGGGCATCGTGCACAGTCCCTGGACGCCTGCAGGATGTGTTTCTGGTGGTCGCACACCAGCTGCACATTCAGTGAATGGAACCCCTTGTGGTTGATGTAATCCACCGAGTGTTGCGATGGAGACCTGAGCATCACGTGAGTGCAGTCGATCGCACCCTGCACCTGTGGGAATCCCGAGATCTGGGCGAATCTAATCGCTCTTACATCCTGGCTGTCCTGGTCCCGGGTGAAATGCACTGTGTTGTGGACCCTCGCTGAGTTGGCATCTGTGACCTCATGGATGAACTTGTGGGTGGCGGATTGTGAAATCCCACAGGGGTCACCTGTGGAGCCCTGAAAGGAGCCACTGGCATAGAAATTGAGCACCGCGGTCACTTTCACAGCCACTGGCAGTGGATGCCCTCCATGTCCCCTTGGCACCAAGTCCTGCAGCAGGTGGCAGATGTGACTGACCAGTTCCCTAGACATGCTCAGTCTTCAGCGACACTGGTTCTTGGTCATCTGCAGGAATGAAAGGCAGCATCCATAGACCCTGGGTGTTGCTAGGCACCGGCCTGCGAAGGTTCACTGTGGGTCTAGGGCACCATATGTGGGAGCCTCAGCCACCCCTTCTTCCTGAGGGTGCTACTCCTGCCTCTGTGCAGCCAGGAGCCTCAGTCACTCTCTCCTCCATCTCCTTCATGCTCTGTAGGCCATCAGGCATACAGCTAGTTCACCAGGCTCCATGATCCTGATGTACTCCTGCTGTAGGATGAAAGAGAGAGACACGTGGTTAGCACGGGTGTACTAAGAACCTGTCCTGGTTAAGTGTGAATGCCCCATAATGCTTCCTGGAGAGAGCTGGTCACCACTTGGATGGCCAGAGATTAGTGCACAGCAAGGCTGTCCTGTTAGCTTGAACCATGGGGGAGACTGGTCCAAACTTGGATGCTGACATTGCAAGAGGCTGTGAGCACCTCCAGCAGTGACTGCTCCATGGCCAGAGTTAGCGAGGAGATGGTACAATGTGTGCAGTCATCCAGCTGTTCTGCTGTCCACTAAAGTGTTAATGAATTTGCAGTCTCTGCTGAGGGTGATGGGATCGGGGGAGGGAGCTCTGGAGCATTTGGTGGCACTTTCATGCCTCTGCGTTGCTTGTGTGGGCAGATAAGCTAGGAGCCCGACTCCAATTACATCAATGTGGCTGCACCTGAACTGCTTCAGCTGCAGAGGAATGGTCACTTTATACAGATTTCCCTAATGCATGGCCACTTTCCTCGCCCATCCCCAGTCCCCCCAACCCCCCCATTCCTCCCACACCCCCATTCCCCCCATCCCCACCTCCACTCACCCCCCAACCCCCCACTCCCCCCATCCCCAACCCCACCCCCACTACCCCCCACCCACCTCACTACCACCCCACTCCCCCTGTCCCCCATTCCCCCCACCTCCCCCACTCCCCCCCACCCCCACCCCTCCCCCACTCCCCCCCACCCCCACCCCAACCCGCACTCCCCCCCCACCCCCACCCCCACCCCTAATCCAGCCCATCCCCACCCCCACTACCCCCCACTACCCCACCAAACCCCTCCCCTCCCCCACGACCCTTTATTGTAGAAACATCATTCACTGGACAACGGGAGGAGATTGTAGATCTTTCACTTCTTGTCACAGTCAGGCTAGAAGGCACTGAAATAGATGGTGACCATCGCTAGAGGAGCTTCTAGGCCTTGGTTGGCTCCTTCCTGACAAAGTTCATGAGAATGAAACCGTTGCAGAAGCAGGTGACCTATTGGAAGAAGAGGTTCTAGATCTTGCTACACTCTTTGACTCTGCTACCAATGCTGGTGAAACCTCTATTGTATTTTTTGAGGAGATTCAGCTTTTCATTGAAGAAGTTACTGAAGAGTTGAATTTGTCTACTTGTCCCACTGAACCACCAATGTTATGCGTCAACAATTGCTGTCCAAGGAGAAGGAGATGCTTGATTACAAGTTGGATCAAACCTCTCGAGGAAGTTCAGAGCTTGTTGGTTTGTACAGCTGTGAACTACAGTCCACACTTAAATCTGATCAGCAAGTCATGCTTACACTTAAGTTGTCTTTTGGTGAAAAAGCAGAGGTCCCAACTGCAGATTTTCTGCAGCTGAAGATTACTATGCAGGAATCTCATCTAGATCAGATCTTTCCCCCTATGTGCATAGCAGAAACAGAAGATTACAGAGAGAATGTCATGCCGCTCTTTTCCTATATTGGGTGGGGGGGTGTGGTGGTAGCCAAAAGGGGTGCGATTGCTCATGCCCTGGAGATTTCTCTCTTGAATCAGTCTTTCACTGAATGGGTTTCACCCCCTTTTCAGTCAAGTTATCCTAAAGGTCACAGCCCAGGCATCAGCAGGTCATCAGAAGCTACTTCCTTACTCCACCAATGTGTTTACTTTCCAAGGCGAAGACACGGGAACACATATATCCACAAGGTCCTCCTAGAGAGCCATGTTTGGAGATTGAAGACTTGGGTGACAGAGACTTGGGGGGGTTGGGGTGTCATGAAAATATAATAATTTTCATAATAGTTTTGGAATTTATTGTAAAGTAGGAATAGTGAGGTCTGGATAGTCTGTGTATGTGTGTGCGTGCATGTCTGTGTGTGTGTCTGTGTGTGTGTGTGTCTGTGTGTGCGACTCAGTTGAATTAAAGACAGCTGGTCTGAAGGCTTTGAAGTATCAGAAGAGAAGCTAGGTTTCAAATGCTAAATAAGTAAACAATATGAAGTTTTAGAATGTGAGGTGTACAGGAAAATTTGCAGTTTTAGAGAAACCAAAGTAGTTTGAATTTCAAAAGAAAGGGTGAAATGTTACACTTAGCCAGAAGAAGCCAAACAGTGTGTTTATTTTTCCCAAAGCTCACTGATAGAATTGGTACTGTGAAAGATTTTTATTATTCAAAAGGCAAAGTCCAAAAACATATTGAAACAATAAAATTTGCATTCAAAGGGGAAAATATGTATAAAGGAGAGAAGGCTATGTAAAAGAGTAAGGAATTATAAGATTTAACAAGTGTGAAGACCCTCCAGCCTCTAATGTCCAAGCTGCTGCCTATAGGAACCGAAGAAGAGAATTCACTGTGGATATCCCTGTCCAGGGTATTGTGTGCATTGCCTGGGTCTGTTAAAATCTATTTTGTTTTTACTGTTGCCTTAACGGGAGTGTAACTGGGAGTCAGGTTAATTAGGGGAGCTCGGAGTTATTGTAGTGGTAATTTGTAGACTTATGTTTTTGCTTAAAATTTTTCTTTTATTAATAAATGTTTAATTTAGTATTTTTAAAAAACCCCTAAAATTCAGTGGATTTATTACTTCTGAACACAAGGAACGCATCTCGAAATAAAAATACAAATTGCAAAACAGTTGTGGCAGTTTCAAGTTTCCTTCTAGGATTTGAGCAACTCAGCATTTACCATCAACTGTGCCATAACAGGGTGGTGGGGGGAGGGCGGTTGGGGGGTGGGGGGTGGGGGGTAGGAGTTAGGTAGAAGCTGTAAATAGTACAGGAGCTTCCCAGACATTGGAAATTTAATGTAAATAATTTAACAAAACAGCGTAACCGTTTGCAATTATATTTGGGGAGAGATGTGGAATAATGGGTTAATGGTTATGTTAATGAGACCATCATGTTATTAATGATCTAAGCGTGACATCAAGGGTCAGGTGATCAAGAAAGCAAGACGTAAAATAGCTTGTGTCCTGAAAATCATGTCCTCATCCTGAGGTCTCTGTAAATAGTTCTTAATAAATAGTTTCAAGTAAAACTATATACCGACTAGCTCAAGACTGTCATAGGATAAGCAAAGCCTCATCAAGATATGGTAAGACAAGAAGACATGGTAACAGTGAAACCTCACCAAAGCTTGATGACAACCTGAAACAGCTTCCTCCAACATTACGAACATCAGACTGCACCTTTGTGCCCAAGATTGGAAGTCCACTCTCTTCCTGAAATTCTACCTCATCCTTTTCCGGATTGTTCCTTGAGTTAATCCCCTGTGATCTATTCACTTTCCTGAAATTTTTAACCTTAATATTTATTTTCGAAATTCCTGCCTCTTATATTTCACTCAACCCTGGGAAACATTCGGGTGTATTTCTTTGAGAGCTCTGACACACGAGCAACACAAAGCCATTCATCTGCCATGAAATATTATTTAGGGATACTCTGAAAAGAGGAACAAGGTCCCTAGTCTGTCATTTCCATGGAAGAACAGACAGAAAAGCAGTTCACAATCCCCAAAACACCAGTAAAGATCCCAGAATCCCGTGTAATGCAATCAGGATGCAAATTATTCAGTGATTGTAAACCAATGGCTCAGGAAATTAGCTACTTTCTTTCGGATTAAAATAAAATTAGGTACAATTCTTTGATATGACAGGAGTCCTTGTCCAATTCCATCATTCTTATGCATAATGTTTGGCAGGAGAATTCTGCCAAGGATTGTCTAGGAATTCTGCCAATGGATAGGGTTTGTGGAAATTGTCAGAAAAATTTTGTAGATGCTGCAATTTTCTTCATGATGAAATCTGCAGGAGGATTTAATCGGCAGGTACACAGGAAATGGGTAATAGCCGTAGTCCATGAAGGACAACAGGCATTTCTCTCAATTACAGAGAAACAATTGGTTATATAGCTTGAGGGGCACAACTGCACACCAAGCATGGGGCAAGGCAAGGAGGGAGGGAGGGAGGCTCCCATGAACTATCACAGCTGGTACAGGAATTGAAACCATGCCTTTGGCATCATTCTGCACCACATTATAGACAACCAAGCTAGACTAATTGGATTTAGTCAGCAGGAATATTTTCCCAAGTCAGTAGTTGTTTTTATTAGTTTGTGGGATTCGGGTGTCGCTGGCTGGGCCGGCATTTATTGCCAATCCCTAATTATCCTTGAGCAAGTGGTGGTGAGCCACCTTCTTGAACCGCTGTTGACTAAACTATTCAACTGCCCATGTGGTGTAGAGACATCCACAGTGCTGTTAGGGAGGGAGTTCCAGGATTTTGACGAAGCAGCAGTGAAGGAACAGCGATATATTTCCAAGTCAGGATGATGGGTGACTTGGAGGGGAACTTGCAGGTGGTGGTGTTCCCATGTGTCTGCTGCCCTTGTCCTTCTAGGTGATAGAGGTCGTGGGTTTGGAAGGTACTGTCGAAGGAGCCTTGGTGAGTTGCTGCAAGTGCATCTTGTAGATGGTACACACTTACTGCTGCTACTGTGCGTCGATGGTGGAGGAAGTGAATGCTGAAGGTGTTGGATGGGGTGCCAATCGAGCGGGCTGCTCTGTCCTGGATGGAGTCGAGCTTCTTGAGTGTTATTCGAGCTGTACTAATCCAGGCAAATGGAAAGTACCCTATCATACTCCTGACATGTGCTTTGTTTTTACCAGCAGCAGAGACAATATATCACATCATATATCAATAATACAAAGCTCCTAAAGGCATTTTAATAAACACTAGTCTCATTTCATGAATCATTACAATTATAAATAATCACTCTTTCACTGCAACAATTAAATTTCGAGCTATTGAAAAACACATTAGGCCAGGGTAAGACTCCCACTGTCAAAATTTTCCAGACCTTTTGTTCTCTCAGCAGCCCTGAAGATCAATTTGATGGGACATCTGGTCTCAGTATCCTTCCTCTCTGCGCCCTGCTGTTTCACAATATGACGACCGAGAAAATAAGCTATTCAAAAATTGCAAATATTTGAGTAAGAGAAACAGCTAATATCCAGGTGCTCCATCAAGCCTGTACAATTCTTCATGGTGTAACCTGCTCACACCATTGAAACCGTACCACTTCATTACTACCCTACACTTATGTCTGTTCCAGTTGACAGCTTGTTCCAATTAAATAGATTAGAGGCGGCCAAGGTTATGATTTAAGCTGTATAATATTGGATCTCATTTAAATGTCAGGTTCTTATCCCAAAAAAAAGTAAATTTCTGAAGCAAACCACCCTCTTGTGCGATGGACACTGATTTGTTGAATTCCTTTGAGCGAGAATTGGATCTGTTTCCTCCTGGGGAGGACATCGCCTCTTACAAAAGGGTAGGTACTTCAGGGAATTCAGGGCCAGAGTAATCTAGTAGTTGTGAAGGGGACATTAGGAGGCTACAAAGGGATATAGACAAGTTAAGTGAGTGGGCAAAGATCTGGCAAATGGAGTATAATGTGGGCAAATGTGAAATTGTCCATTTTGGCAGGAAGAATGACAAAAGAAGCTTATTATCTAAATGGTGAGAGATTGCAGAGCTCTGAGATGCAGAGGGATCTGGGTGCCCTAGCGTATGAATCATAAATGCAAGTACAGCAAGTAATTCAGAAAGCTAACAGAATATTATCGTTTATTGCAAGTGGAATTGAATACAAAAGTATGGGGGGTTATACTTCAATTATACAGGACATTGGAGTACTGTGTACAGTATTGGTCTCCTTATTGAAGGAAGGATGTATATGCATTGGAAACAGCTCAGGGAAGGTTTACTAGACTAAGACACAGAATGGGCGGGTTGTCTTTTGAGGAAAGGTTGGATAGGCTAGGCTTGTTTAGAAGAGTAAGAGGCGAGTTGATTGAAACATACAAGATCCTGAGGGGTCTTGACAGGGTGGATGTGGAGAGGATGTTTCCTCTTGTGGGAGAATCTAGAACTAGGGGTCACTGCTTAAAAATAAGGGGTCACCCATTTAAGACAGAGATGACGAGAAATTTTTCTCTCAGAAAATAATGAGTCTTTGGAACTCTCTTCCTCAAAAGGTGGTAGAAGCAGAGTCTCTGAATATTTTTAAGACAGAGGTAGATGGATTCTGGGTAAGCAAGGGGGTGAAAGGTTATCGGGGGTGGGCAGGAATGTGGGGTTGAGATTATAATCAGATCAGCCATGATCCTATTGAATGGTGGAGCAGGCTCGAGGGGCCGAATGGCCTAATCCTAATTTGTATGTTTGTATGTATGTTCATATCTCCTGTATCATGAACATGTGTTTGTGATATTATAAATTTTGTAAAAAAGCTAATCACTCTTTTAAAGAGGCAAAAGGAGCCTTAAAAATGGCAGCCAAAAGTCACCTGACCTTATACAACTGCCACGTTTGTCAAATTTCTAGAAGATTCCAATGGACTGCAAATAGACTTACATGTGAAGATATTTGAAATTCAATGCACATTCCCCCAAGGGTAAACAGAAACTCATTGACAATAGCTTCCCTGGAAGTGTGAATAGCTCTTCCTATCTCACCAAACCTGGAACAATGGGAGCCATTTAATGGCTGAGGCATTTAAGAAGTTAAATAAAAACAAAAATAAAAATAAAAATAAAAATACCTGGAGAAACTCAGCAGGTCTGGCAGCATCTACGGAGAGGAACACAGTTAACGTTTCGAGTCCGTATGACTTTTCAACAGAACTAAGTAAAAATGGAATAAAGGTGAAATATAAGCTGGTTTAAGGGGGCAGGGGGGTGGGACAGGCAATATTTGGGCCCTCTTTTCAAGTGAAGCAGCATTTCACTTGCACTTCCCTCAATTTAGTCTACTGCATTCACTACTCCCAATGCAGTTTCCTCCACAAAGAGGAGAGACAAAACAGACTGGGTGACCGCTTTGCGGAACACCTTCGGTCTCTCTGCAAGCATGACCCAGACCCCCCTGTTTCTTGCCATTTCAACACTCCACCCTGCTCTCATGCCCACATGTCCGTCCTTGGCCTGCTGCAATGTTCCAGTGAAGCTCAACGCAAACTGGAGGAACAGCACCTCATCTTCTGACTAGGCACTTTACAACCTTCTGGACTGAATATTGAATTCAACAATTTTAGATGATGAACAGTCTCCTCCATCCCCAACCCCTTTCTGATCCTCCTTTTTTCCAATATTTTTGTTTTCCCACTTATTTCCATTATTTTTATTTATTTCCATCCATCGTTTTGTCTTTACCTTTTAGCCTATTTCGATCCCTTCCCCCACCCCACCCCACTAGTGCTATCTGTACCTTGCTCGTCCTGCTTTCTACCCTTAATGTCACCTATTAGCACATTCCTTAGATAATATCACCACCTTCAACACCTCTTTGCCCTTTTGTCTGTGACATCTTTTGGTTATCTCCACCTATCACTGGCCCTCTTTCCAGCTCTACCTGTTCCATCCCCCCTTAAACCAGCTTATATTTCACCTCTTTTCTATTTTTACTTAGTTCTGTTGAAGAGTCATATGGACTCAAAACGTTAACTGTGTTCCTCCCTGCAGATGCTGTCAGACCTGCTGAGTTTTTCCAGGTATTTTTATTTTTATTTTTGTTTTTGATTTCCAGCATCCACAGTTTTTTGCTTTTATCTAAGAGGTTAATGACCTTGGCTAAAAGACAATGGGTGGGACTATGTCCAGACCTGGGCTAACCCAATACCGAATATTGCTGAAAAAATGTTGAAGTTTTTGTCTTGTACTTGTCAAGACATTTGCAAGAATATCAAATTGTATAGGGAACAACAATTTATACTGCATGAGAAGAGAGTGTTGATTGGTTGGCAAATGGACTCTGAGGAACAAACAAAACAAGTGACAGACATTTGCTATTCGTTTTCCAGAGCAATGCTTTGGTCAATCACCGTCAACTTGGTTTGAATTTAAACAAACCTTGGTAGTTAAGGGGAGGCATAGTGGTATTGTTGCTGGAATCGTAATTCAGTAAACCCAGGGTAATGCTCTGGGGACCGGGGTTCAAATCCTGCCACGGCAGATAGTGGAATTTGAATTCAATAAAAACCTGGGATTAAAATTCTAATGATGACCATGAAACCATTGTGGTAATTATCCAAGGCAATACCTCTACCAATCAGAGCTCATTTGTCAACCAATCTGCACTCTCTTCTCATACAGTATATAAGTTGTTGTTCCCTTTGCAATTTGGTATTCTTATGAATGTCCTGATGAGTGCTAGATGAAAAGCTTTGACAACATGTGTCTTTTTTCAGCAATACACAAACTCTGTGTTACCAAACCACTAGCCAATATCTGATATGGAAGCATGATTCAACAGTTTGGGGTAGCTGCCATTTTGAGTTTGGAACTGTGTAAAGTTTGACTGAGAACTGCCATTTTGTGCAGATAACCCAGGAGACCTCTGGAAGACATTTGTAGCCCACAGCTCTCAGTTGAAATAACTGTGAGAGCTGGGTTTCTCTCCGCCGCTGGATGTCACTGAGGAAGTTGTCCAGAAATCATCACTGTTCTGCTGAAAAAGGAACCCAGGCAGTCTTCAAGTGTCATGCTGGTAGAATCAGTAAAGTAAAGGGACCATCATTCCCTCCCAAACCTGCTGACCTGCTGTCCACCTATAAAGGCGAACTCTGAGTATTTGACTACAGAAGCCATTGCAACTGCTGAGAGCAGCTCTTCAACTTCAACCCTTCACTCCAAACAACCAACACTTCAATTGCAAGCTATGGACCTGCAATGATATCTTAAAGGGCTGAACTGAATTTAAACTTTATAAGTATCTTTTATTCTTATTTGCATTTAATCTTTGTGTGTATTTAGTCAGTAACTTTGCTACTTCTACTTACATGACTTACAGCAGTAGTTTCATTATAAATGAACCTTGATCTTGTTTAAGACTAAAGTTTAGTTGCTGCTTAATTTTAAATTGAATTAGGTGCAAATTAAGAGGGGCGGCATACAAACATATACAATTCTTAGCTCACAACCACTTTGAGGAAACACTTTTCATGCAGCCGTGACACCTGGATGAGTTTTGATTGCTAGATGGGCGGGAGGGAATTTCTCAGATGTTTTCCTGCAAATCACCCTGGGATTTTAGAGGATTTTTCACTTCTCCCAGGAGGCTGCATGGTTTAGGGTGTGGTGGAGAGTGTGCTATTATGATACGCAAGGTATATCGTGGCTGAGTGGCACAGGCTGGATGGAGCTGAGCAGCTTTAGCTGTCCATCACCGTTGGTATGTTCATATTCCTTAGACCCACCGTCCCCTAGTGCTCCCCCACCTATCTAGCTCCAGTAACCTATCCGCGTGGACAGAATTTAATCTCTTCAGAGTTTTAAAGACCTCAATTAATCCCCTTCAAGTTGTGTTTCTCCAGAGGTAAAAAAAATCCCAGCTGCCTGTGCTTCTTCAGATAGCTAAAGGCCCCTAAACTAGCTGTTAATCATATGATCCATCTGTGAATATCACATGGAGCTCTGATATTGTCACCATTTAAAAGTGTTGTTCAAAATGTTCTAGATGTGGCTGGACCCCTGCACAAGTTAAGGGCTACACTTAAAGTTTTACATTCAATTGTCTTGGCCATGCCTTCCTAACGTGACAGTGGTTGTGGAGTTTCAATGACTTAAATTATATCCCACAGGTGCTTTACTTGTTAGAATCATGTTGCAGTGATCGATTTGTCACCCAAATTATCACTATAGCCAACAGATCAGCAATGACAGGGGACCAGTTCCCAATGTGTGCAGCTGGTGCGTTCACACAGCTGTTTAACCATTCAGCCATTCCTTCCCAGATGTTTTCCTGCAAGCTTGCTCCTGCAAGGGAGATGCTCCTGGGAGCTTTTCTTAGTATGTTAATCATGTAAAAAGTACCAATGCTTTTACTTTACTCCGTTCACTAATCTCCCAACTCAAAACTAGAGTGGAGCCGTACTGGTGAGTGATAAGCAGCATTGCTAAACAGTGCACTCATTGAATCACTAAGATAAAAACAAATTACTGCGGATGCTGAAAATCTGAAACAAAAACAGAAAATGCTGGAAAAACTCAGCAGGTCTAACAGCATCTGTGGGGAGAAAAACAGAGTTAACATTTTGAGTCCATATGGCTCTTCTTCAGAGCTAAAGAGAAGTAAAAGTGTGATGAAATTTATACTGTTTAAGGATGGAGGAGGTGAAGCTGGTTAGAGGGCTAGTGATAGGTCGGGACAAAGGAGAGATTGACAAAGATGTCATGAACAAAAGGATAAAAGGGGTGTTAATGGTTGTGGTAAGGACTAAAGGAGGTGCTGATAGTGGCATTAAGGTCAGAAAGCAGAATGTGATAATAGCAGGACAGGGATAAGCACTCTGGAAAGAACAACCTGAACAAGTGACAGATCGTCCTATTGGGGGTGGGATGGGGTGGGGGGAAGGGGGCGATGGGGGGGGAGAAAGATTGAAAATAGGATAAAAGGTGGGGATAAAGCAATGAATAAATGAATAAAAATGGTCATTGAACCACCTTCAAGTTCCCTTCTCAGTTAACTGGTTAAAGCCAATTAGCAGTCTAATCTATGATCAGTAAAAAAGCACTGCACCGCGTGTCTATAATGTGTCAGTGCTTCATTGATTCAGTGGCTTCTGATGGCTATTTATTAATTGTAACATTCCAATGAAGGATGACCACAATAACATTAGTGGCCATTTGAATGTGGTGTCTGGCCATTTTGTGAATTGAAGAACAGCGCTAGTCGTGTAATTTTAAGCTAATGGTTAATAATCAGCAAGTGACTGTTTTTTTTGTAACAATTGGAAAACTAGCAGCGATAGCATCACTACAAAATAGCAAAGCAGGCCTTGTCATAATTATTTTATTTGATAGCATGAGATTTAAACATTTTAAATAAACAGACAAAAGCACTTGTCAACATTCAGAAATGTGCATAAATTCTGTGCCAACATTTTTTCACTGACCCGTGTAACACATTGTAACTAAAGAAAATGATTAGCTTGATTTCTTTTCGATGCGCAAATCCGTGTCTTTGGCTTTGCGCTGCTCAATTTAATAGAGGAGATTTTTTGAAATTGGAAGCCTGATAGTATCAGAGTTTCAGTATTCAGATTTAGAAGGTTAATTGCTGGCAGTTTGCTGCTGGCGTAGCCTGGAAGATGAATGGCGCGGTAAATTTCCCTTGAGTAAAGAAATCAGAAAACGTCATCATGTTTGGCCTTGCATATAAACTGGAAACAGATGGATAAGGCAGCGTCTGTCGAGGGTGGGAGGCGGTTTCTCTGTTGGTGGGATAATCCACATGTTGTAAAGGACGTTTGAAAAGGAAGATGACAGAGAAAAATGATTTTTAAAAAAAAAAGCAAATTTTGGCATTTCGGCATTTCCTTTGTTTCACTTGAAGATGTGTTTTGTAAGTGAATACCTGCAGTTTGAAAATCTTACTAATGCAGCAGCATCCAATTGTCATCATCGAGTCATGTCAGAGTGTGGCGCTTTCTCTGAGTTAGAAGGTTATGGGTTCAAATCCCACTCCAGAGACTTGAGCGCTCAACCCTGGACTGTGCTCCGGTGCATTACTGAGGGAACGCTACATCAGACTGATGCAGGTGCCGTGTTTGAGGTGAGATATTACATTGAGGCCCCCTTCTGCTCTCACAAGTGGGTGCAAAGGATCCCATGGCACAGGTACGTTTGGGTTCATATGGTCAGGGGAAGCAGTGGCGTGGTGATATTGTCACTGGACTAGTAATCCAGAGGCCCAGGGTAACGTTAGAATCCCACCATGGTAGATGGTGAAATTTGAATTTAATCAATAAAACTCTGGAAGTAAGAACTTAATGATGACCATCGGGCACACTAATGCACTTTAGGGAAGGAAATCTGCTGTTTTTAACCTGGTCTGGCCTACATGTGACTCCAGATCCACAGCAATTGACTTTTAAATGCCATCTGAAATGGTCCAGCAAGCCACTCAAATAAAAGCAAAGTACTGCAGATACTGAAAACCTGAAATAAAAACAGAAAATGCTGGGAAAACTCAGTAGGTTTGGGAGCATCTGTGGAGAGCGGAACAGAGTTAATGTTTCAAGCCCATGTGACTCTTCTTCAGAGCTGCAGAGAGGTAGAAATGTGATGGGTTTTATGGGGATGGGGGAGTGGGTTGGAGCAAAATAAAAGGTCAGGGTTGGTGGAAGCTCAGGAGAGATTTGACAAAGACGTCACGGACACAAGACAAGGGGAGAATTAATGGTAGTGTTAAAGACTGAGGTCAGTGCTAAGAGTGGCATAAGGGTAAGCTAGCAGAATGTGTTAATAGCAGAACAAGCGCTCTGTGAAAGCAAAACATAAGAAAAAGTTACAGATGGCCCTTGCGGGGGAGGGGGGGGTCAGAGTTCACTGTCTGAAGTTATTGAACTCAATGTTAAGTTCAGAGGCTTTAAAGGGCCTAGTCGGAAGATGAGGTGCTGTTCCTCCAGTTTGCGCTGGGCTTCACTGGAACTTTGTAGCAGGCCAAGGATGGACATGTGGGCAAGAGAGCAAGCACTATTTTGCTGTCATCCATCCAGGGCAAAGCAGCCCACTTGATTGGCACCCCATCCACAAACATTCACTCCCTCCACCATCGACGCACTGTAGCAGCAGTGTGTACCATCTACAAGATGAGCTGCAGCAACTCACAAAGGCTCCTTAGACTGAACCTTCCAAACCCACGACGACTACCATCTAGAAGGACAAGGGCAGCAGATAGATGAGAACACCACCACCTGGAAGTTCCCCTCCAAGTCACTCGCCATTCTGACTTGGAAATATATCGCCGTTCCTTCACTGTCAAAATCCTGGAACTCATTTCCTAACAGCACTGTGGGTGTACTTACACAACATGGACTGCAGCGGCTCAAGAATGCAGCTCACCACCACCTTCTCAAGGACAATTAGGGATGGACAATAAATGCTGATCTAGCTAGTGATGCCCACATTCCATGAATGAATAAAAAAATATTGTGCTATTTGCTACATACAATGTACCCCAGATTTACACTGTGAAAAGAAGACCTGATACTAGTCAGACCAGATTTTAACTTGAAATCTGAGATTGATAGATTTTTGTGAACCAAAGGTTTTATGGGGCAAAGGCCAATCAGATACCTCAATGAATGCAGGAACAGCTTCGAGAGCTGAACAGCCTCCCCACGTTCCTAAATTCCCATGTTCATATTGTAGTAACTTATAGCAGATATTGATGTTTAATATCCACAGGTTATATGCAGTTTTCTGGAAAACACTACATTTATTTTGTTTATTTTGCACGCTTACAGCAGAGGTGTTGGGGAGTTAAATTTAGTATTAATATGCAGATCTTAATGACAATTTTGGAAGTGTCGCACTTATCAAAGAGATGGTATTTTGATGGAATCAGGCTGCAATGGAATTGTTACAGAAAATCTCCATCTCAAAATTCTTTAATGTTCTTCACCTTTGCATGCACCGCATGTGTTTTATATAAGATAATAAAAGTGTGGTGGACGTGGCTGTAACTATGTGATAAAGCAGAGCTGGAATGGACCCACGAATCAGTGCTTTTCAAATATAAAAATGTGGTGGAATGGGCAGTCATCACCATTTATGTTCTTGTAATGGTAAAATAGTAGCTGATAATGACAGCGGTTGATGGACCTATCTTATTAAATTTCACGGTAAGTATGCCCAAATGGATTCGACTCACAGACTACCTGAACAAGAGCACGTTCGTACCAAGTTTAAGATCAGCCAAAATAGCGTTAGTTGAACAACATTAATCTTATATTGAGTGTTTAATGGACTGATCATGGTAAGTACTGCCTAGGGCACAAATGTCTTGGTTGATATGTGTAACAGGAGGTAGGGGATGGCCAATAGAGCAATGTCAGTAATACTGGGGTATCCAGAATAGAGCCCAGGGGTCACAGTCAGTCAGTGTTAGTAGTGGCTGTTGTGCAAATTGATTTGGCTCAGAGAATGATGGGGAAGCTGTCTGGGGAGGGGATTACACCAGTAGGTGTTACTTTATAGTAGCCTGTGTGAAGTAAGTAGAAGATAGTGTTTTCTGACAGGATTATGTGCAAAATTGTCAGGCTGGTGTGGTGCACATCAGCAATTACTGTGGTTCAAACATAAGAGTCTTTGAGACATATTAAGAATCTTACAGACAAAATGTTTGCTGATTTGAATACAAAGTTCTAAGCTAGAAAAAAATAAAATTTATTTTGGTTGTCCTTAACAAATGTATATTTTAAAAGTGTATATGGCATGAGAATGATAAATATTTTCCATTTGAAAGCAAAACTATATTTGTAGAAAGGACATCCTCCTCAGCACTAATGTATTTTTTATTTTACTGTATAGTGTGGTACATAAACAGCACTCTATAGTGCAGTCATGCTTGCAGTCAGGATTGTATTTTGTGATCTGTAATAACAAAACTAAAGTGATAGCTCTGCCTAGTGTGGTGCTGAGACTTAGCGAGTCAGAAAATTCAGGTTTGATCATTGGCTTGTGTGCTCTTAGATGAGCTCAACCAAGATAGGAGGAACCCAGCAGCTGGCTTTGAGGCAGTAATATCTGGGGACATCAGTCTTTGTTTAGGAGATGCTTGGACCAGCTCAGTTAACATAGAGGCTCTCATTCAACTGGCTAAAAATGCAAAACAGCAGCTATGACTCAGATTGATCTATTGACAGGCACTTTGTGGGGTTGTCTTTCACTCGCAGCCAAGCTTATGCTGTTTGAAACAATCAGGCAATAGTGATAGCAGCATTAAAAATCTGAGTCATTTTGAAGGCTTCTCTCTGCTTTCCATCAGCCAGTGTGTTCAATTCATAAAGTAGGAGCTGAAGGGACCATCAAAATATTAGATTGTCACGAAAACCCAACTGGTTGACTAATATCTTTCAGGGAATGAAACCTGCCGACCTTTCTACAGATTATGTGGTTGAATCTTACCTGCACTCTGAAGTGACCTAATGAGTCGCTCCGGTATTTCAGTAGGGGTGGACAGTTAAACATTGGCTTTGTGAATGACACTCAGATCCCAGAATTGTGATGGAGCTATGCAAATGAATTTATTAAAAATTAAATTGGGCACCCCCAAAAGCTAAAAATTAACTGTTTCCTATGTTTTACATAGTTACCATTTTTAATACTTATTGTACATTGTGTATCTAAGGACGAACACTAGCAACAGTATTATCTTTATTAACATTTTTGTTAGTCTTTTGTGTATTATACTAGGGCTTTATAATGTCAATAGTAATGGATGGCATTTTACTTTATTCTGCAGAATCGACTCTATTTAAACAACAACAAGAAGCACCTTTAATGTAATAAAATGTTTGAAGGTTCTTCACAGACACCTTATAAAACAAAATATGACATCGAACTACATAAGGAAACATTAGGGCAGATGACTTGTCAAAGAGGTAGGTAAAGCAGTGACGTAAAGGAGGAAAGAGAAGTAGAGAGGTGGGGAGGTTTAGGGAGGGAATTCCAGGGATTAAGGGCCCCGGCAGCAGAAGGCACGGCCACCAATGGTGGAGCGGTTAAAATCAGGGACGCTCAAAAGAAAATAATTTGATCATCACAGATATTTTGAAGGGTTAATTGGCTGCAAGAGATTACAGAGAAAGGGAGGGGGGGGGGGCAAGGTGCTATTGACACTTGAAAACAAATGTGAGAATTTTAAAATTGAGACATTGCTGAACTGAAAGTCAATGTCAGTCGGCAAAAACAGAGGGGAAGAGTCAATGGGACTTGGTGCGAGAAAAGGCACGGGCAGCAGAGCTTTGGATGAACTCAAGTTTATAGAGGCTGGGATTAAGGAGGCCAGCCAGGACTGTGCTGGAATAGTCAAGTCTAGAATAACAGAGGCATGAAGGGGGGGGGGGGTTTCAGCAGCCAATGAGCTGAAGCTGGCCAGATTTGGGCAATGTTATGGAGGTGGATCAAGACAATCCTGATGGTAGCATGGATGGGTGGCTGAAAGCTCACCATTCAGCCACCCAGCCATGCCACCTTTAGGATTGCCTTTATAACACCAAGGTTGCAAACAGACTGAATCAGCCTCAAACAGTTGTCAGGGAGAGGGAGTGGAGTCAGTCATGAGGAAGTGAAGCTTGTAAGTGGGGACTGAAGATAATGGCTTTGACCTTCCCAATGATAAAAACAAAAAAACTGCGGATGCTGGAAATCCAAAACAAAAACAGAATTACCTGGAAAAACTCAGCAGGTCTGGCAGCATCGGCGGAGAAGAAAAGAGTTAACGTTTCAAGCCCTCATGACCCTTCGACAGTTCTGTCGAAGGGTCATGAGGACTCGAAACATCAACTCTTTTCTTCTCCACCGATGCTGCCAGACCTGCTGAGTTTTTCCAGGTAATTCTGTTTTTGTTTTGACCTTCCCAATGTTTATTTTTTTCTGTTTAATAATTCAATATTTAATATTTAACACTTAGCTCAGTTATCACTTGATAATAAAATTACCCTTGTGTGAATCAGGATGATAGGTACCAAATAAACAAGAATTTGTGTCAATTACACGTGTTACATGAGAGCCCTGAATTTCTACAAGCCCAACGATTAACTCTGTTCCGCTTCTTCCTCTGCAAAACGAACCCGTCGGCGCAACTGCTGTTGATTTGAAAATGAAAATTTAATTTCCAACCAAATTCTGTAGTGTCAAATGTTGAGGGTTAGCAAGGTCAAGTAAGCTTGGTGCAGATTATTGTACACCCTTCATCCAAGGGCAGGTGCTTCATTTGCATGCTTGTATTTTAGATTATTGTAACACTCTGAAATATGGGCGCGCACAGAAGTTGGCAGCGCACCCGCCGACAATTAAGCGGCCCTATTAAGGCCCTTAATGAAGTAACTGATTCAAATTTTTCCCTGCCCATCCAACCATTCGATTGGCGGAGCAGGCAAAAAGACCAAGCGGCCTTCGCATTTTTAGTGAAACCTCATCCACGGGCGGGATGGGGTTTCGACCAGTGACTTAAAAAAAACCTTTTAACCACTCGTATTTAACATGTCCCTGCTGATGTGCCAGAGTCATTGATAGGCGTTAATTATGCATTCCCAGGAAACACGCTGTTTCCATGGTGGGTGGACTCTCATTCTCCCGCCCCCCGCTATCACCTCGGCCCCCTTCATCGTGGAGGGGGCATGTTTTCATTATTTTTAATGTATTTATTACTTATTTTTAAAATCTTCAGCTCCCTGAGGTAGCTCTGTGCCTCAGGGAGCTTTTACTGCTTGCACCCCCCCCCCCCCCCACTGTGCGCATGCGCGACTTCCCTGCTCGCTCTCCTCCTGCCCCCCACCCCCCACACCCTGGCAGCGCTGAGCGCTGAAGCACGTGTTTCACGCCGGTTGGCCATTAATTGGTGAAATCGTGGTTGGGAGCCTGATCGGTGGTGATGTCTGGCTTCCCCACCGCTCCTGGGCCCCATCGCTGGAAAACCCTGGCCTTAATGTCTCCACTCAAGAAGTGTCTGCAGATCAACTCTGTCCTTGATGGCACAACTCGGCCATCCCATAACACAGATATAAGTGAGGTTTTTGCACTGTGCTCAAGCTAAAAGGATTTGTTTTACATATGTACACGACAGAGGTTATCCATAATTAATACTTGAATCAATCAGTATTCTGTTGCTGTTTTTAAGGGTGGCAGTGCAGGTTGGGTAACTACAGGCGTCCATAAAAACCCAGCCTTCGGAAAGGCCCCTTTGAAAGGTCGGAGGTTGATGGTGATGTCCCTGTGTCTCGGAGGAGAAGTCACTAACTTGTCAGGCAAATGGGGACTATGTAAATCTGTAAATGTTGTCCAACTGTGTTTTTTTCATTCATTCACGGGACGTGGGCATCACTGGCTAGGCCAGCATTTATTGCCCATCCCTAATTGCCCTTCAGAAACTGGGTGGCCTCCTAGGCTACTTAAGAGTCAACCACATTGCTGTGGATCTGGAATAGGCCAGACCAGGTAAGGATGGCAGATTTCCTTCCCTAAAGGACATTAGTGAACCGGACGGGTTTTTACAACAATCGGCAATGGTTTCACGGTCACCATCAGACTTTCAATTCTAGGGCCAGCATCTCCCGGTCAGCGAGCGAGGGCGGAGCCTGCTCTCCCTGACGTGTAAAATGTCGCGAGGTGATGTCGGGCGTGGGTCCCGATGTCACACCACATCAGTTAGATTGTCAGCTCAGTGGACCCGCATCCGAGTTGGATGAGCACCCGCCGACCTGTCAACGGCCTATTGAGGCCATTAAAAAAACCAATTGAACTCATTAATGGACCTGCCCGTCCAACCTTAAGGCTGGCGGGCAGGTCAGGAACCTGGGAGGCCTTGTAATAAAACGTGGAACCTCATCCACGGGCGGGATGAGGTTGCATGAGTGATTTAAAAAATGCAGAATATTTTACAATAAAAAGTTATGGACATGTCCCCAGCTCATGTGACAGTGTCACACGAGGGGACATGGCAGGGAAATTTTTTTCTAATCTTTATTGGAAGTTTTAAATCGGTGCCGATCTCCCTGAGGCGGCACTATGCCTCAGAGAGACCTGCGCACTCTTTCACGCGCATGCTGAGGTATCCCTCCACCCCGCTCACACAGGGAGCGCATACCGCTTCCTGGCGCACGTCATACTGGACGGGCCTTAATTGGCCTGCCCATGTAAAGTGGCAGTGCACCCCCAATCGGGTGTGCACCCACTCATGCCCCCCCCCCCCCCCCCCCCCCCCCCCCCCCCCCCACCACTGGCAGGGGGAAAATGTTGCTCCAGGTTTAGTTGAATTGTGGGTGTGGAGTCCTGGGTCTCTGGATTACTAGCCCCCTGGACTACTGCCTCCCCAGTAGTTGGCCCTGGAACATTCAGCACATTATGGGCTTTCTTTATAGGGAAAAAAAAATCATAGTTCCTGCCTGTTCACAGTGTACTGTATGTAGCACTGAAAGGGTTCACAAGGCACAGCTATGGACTATCACTGCCTGCTAAAGATATTCTGCAGTAATGCAGTTAGCTTCTACACCTCAGTGGCTGAATGATGAACTGTGCCATAATGATCGTTAGCCTACCCACATGCCCTCTTGCCACCCAACCATCCAGTGCAAGCTTAGAGTTTAGATTTTATTTTAGTAGAATACACGTAACCTCCAAAGAACTAATATGGTCAAGTCATCATTTTATACTGACATGCGAACAGAAAAGAAACTATTTTGATGCTGTTAACCTTTACAACGAACTAATCCAAAACAGTTTTATGAAGTAGTTTCTTAATAGCCTCAGCTGATTTTATGAGAAGGAAGTGCCTCAGTTACCCAGGTAATTGCAGGTTAAACTAGTAATCAATAGTTAATAAGAGTCGGATTATAGTTATTTCTGTATTTCCTAATAACATTCCTATGTTAGGACTTAAAGTATGAAAGATGCAAAAATGCTGTCACAGCCTGGGAAAGAGAAAAGTCGGAACGCCTCCCTATCAGGAACACACCGACCTTGATTGCCAAACCTTGGACCTAATGACTGGGACTTCTGTAAGGTATTAAGATAAGGAGCACAGCTGAAAGGAAGCATTGTTTCATTGAAGCAATTTGCACAATTATTGAAAATATTCTAGACCAGTTAACCATTTCCAGCAATGCGGCTTGGGTGGGCTTACATCACTGTTTGGGTACAAAAAATGATTATGGGAACCACCTTGTGTGTACCAAGTGCGGAGAAACCGGTTTAGATCTTAACAGAGGGTTGAAGGTTCCTGTCAGCGCAGAGATTGTGTTCGTAATACTGGGCTAGGGGCAGTTGAGTGTTCCCACCTGCATGGATCCCAGAGGTACAGTGCTCTTCAGATGCAGTTGAGGGTCCCTGTTGGGGGGAAGGGTTGACGTTGTTGACAGCTTCTTTTGAATTGATTATCCATTTGAAAATGTGAAGCCTGTAGCGATTAATTGATATGTATACTTTATTTTTTCCTTGTTGGTTAGTTGATGAGTTTTAGTTCATTGAGTAAGTTGTTTGATTAGTTTGTGGTTGATTGATAAGTCTTTGATTGATTAGTTTGTGGTTGATTGATAAATCTTTGATTAATTGATAATTATATTGCTGTTTTATTTTGCTTATAATCAATAAACTTTGATATTTTTTGCTAATTTGGTGTTTGAGTCTTTGCCTGATGGTTGTACTTCTAACAAACTCAAAATGTTAAGGGGGTAATTTTGGTTCCAGTAATTAGGATCCATGCAACTAAATTAAATCAAGTCTAACTTTATCAAAACGTGCTTTCAAAACTTGGACAGGATGTGCCCACACACTTGGCCCTTGGCCAGACCCCTCACATCTGTACACTGTCATGGCATTGCAAAGTGAGGATGGCGTTAGCCAGTCGGGCTTGTCAGTGGTTGTGGATCACCTCGTGCTGCCTCAGGCTGACAGCTGCAACATCCAAGGCATCGTGTATTTGTGTGGAATCATGTTCTCCAACACACCTTAAGGTAATCATTGACGGTACCGTGAAAATGGTTATTTCATGTAAACACACAAAGGTGAATGAGGGCGTTGTAATCTGAATGGCTCATGGTCCTTTTCACATTACGTGGGTATGAATTGGAATGTCACACGGAGGAGAGGCTGGGCAAGGGATGGGTTCAGCTGCCCCATGCTTCACAGATCAGAAACTGCAGATACGAGGCCGAGAGCTCCAGGAGAGGAGAGCAGTGCTGTACCCTGCTGGCTGGCTTAATTCACGAGCCACACTACAAAGAAGGTCTGCCTTGAAATTTCTGTTGTGGCGAGTGCAGCAAGGACCATGAGAGATCTTGGATTCAGTGCCAGGAAAGGTTCTGCGTTCTGGCTCGGTGAGTTGTTTGGCTCATCCACACAGAACTCCAAGGGAAGGGTCATATCTGCATATTGCAGTTAAAGTGCAAGATCTGGCACATACCTCTTTTTCAGTATTGGGGCTTGTATGTGTAAGCTGCTCATGTAGGTGAAGAGAATGATCCCTGCAGGTACTGTAAGTCAGGCTAACATAAATTCATGCTGTCATTGTAGCTAAAGAGGGTGAAGCACACTAAGGTAATGGCCCGGCCTGGAGTGGGTCAACCTGGCTGTGACCGATTGGACAGGAGGAACAGGTGACCCTGGGAATAGCCAGTGAACCTGAGCAGCCATATGTTGGTGATGGTGAATTGCCGGTAGCAGGTGATAAAGGCGTTGGTAAATGCACCCTGGAACATGGTGCTAATGGTGGCAGTCACTGAGCACAAGGGGATGTTGGCATGAGAGGGAGTGCAAGGATGAGGTTACATCATAAGGGAAGAGCAAGCGTTGTTAAAGGCAACGGCATGCATCACAGCATGCTTTCACAATGAGAAGGGCTATACCTAAATAACTCTTTTTGTGTTTCACACATGTCCCAGCGCTGCTCCCTCATCCCCCCACAGCTCCCCCACACACCCACTCCATCCGAGCCAGACCATCCTTCCAACTTCAGGAGAAAGAGATGTCTGCGGAGGCAGCGTCATATCTGACTAGTCTCCCATCCGTCAGCTCAGATGTCAGCGCATCAGAGGGATGTAGCACAAGTGTAGTCACTGGCACAGGGTGAAGGGCGCTACACCAGGGTGCAGGATGAGGTGTCAGGGTCAGAGATATCAGTACACGGTCGCCCTCAGAGGAGAGAGGAAATTCACGATGATGTTCCAATGCAGGAGCAGGAGTGTGGAGCCTCAAGAGTCAACTTTTGGGGCACAATATTTAGATAATCAGCAGCAGATGTGTGGACATCTGGCGGAGTTCCTTGAGGCACTGGGAGCTCCAGGACTCTGAATGGAGGAGTCCATCACCATCATGAGCACCACAATGTCCTGGGGGCTCAACTGCATGAGCACCGACCATGAGAGATTGGCCAATCTCCTGGAGAGACACATGCAGCAACACTCAGAGCAGATGTAAGAGCAGCGTTTTGGCCAGGAAAGGATACAAGACTCCCTCAGTAGCTTGGGTCTGCCCGCTCAGAGTATGACTGCTGACATCCATGGAATACATGAGGATCTGTGTACTCTTAACAGGATTGTCGCACTGTTGGCCCAGCATTATTGGATTGGGTGACTGCTGCACACCAGCAATCAGCCCTATCAACCCTATCTGAAGGCCAACCCAGGGCTGTGGAGGTAACTGAGGAGGGTGAAGGTATCGTGAGCTCCACAGCACCCTCATCTCCTTCCACTTCCCCAGCCTCTCACCCAAAGCCCTCATCTGCTCCACAGGCACCATTGACCATGGCTGCCCATGCAGGGATGCAGAGGCCACAGTCTGAAAGAGGTCCCCGACGGGTGCCTGCACAATGTGGGAGGCCAGCACATTCCTCATTGCCTTATGGACCAAGAAGTGAGTAGTCTGCTTCCCCACCATCTAGGCAACATGGGCGGGGTGGTGTGCGCACTTCACAGGAGTGTGCCAAGGTGATGCGAAGGGTGCAGTCTCATCTTGAACACTAGCGGATTCACCACGGTAACACTTATTAAATTGTAAAAATCGCACCTGAGAACCTATTGAATGTATGTACATGCACTAGTACATGTCTGGGTTTGTTTCTGTACATTACAAAACTTAATGAAAATGTCAACAACGTTACAGACAGGAGGGGGGTTAATTTATCTCACCACCCGTCTGTGAACAGAAAGTTGTTTTGATTTTGATTTGATTTTGACCCCCCCCCCCCCACCCACCCCACACCGCCCCCCCGTCCACTTTATAAGTGGAGGCGTATTCCCAGCTCCTCAGTTTTGATATGATCTAATTTCTATTAATAATCCCACAACAAACTCGAGATAAGGTGAACTCAGAGGATTAATTTATTCACACACTCAAAATGCGGGATGGGGGTGTCGCTATGTAGTTCCTTGTGCATTCATACAATAAATGAGGGATAGAGAAAGAAAGATTCACAGGGAAGAGGCCATAGAGCAAAGGATTATTGTTTCATGAGTCCAGAGTCCAGAATCAAAGTCCAATTATATATTCCTTCACAATGGCTGGCAGGTTGAAAAGTAATGCTGGATAATTCACTTTTCTACTAGAGATGACTTCCACAATGAGATATGCAGAGATGAATTAGGCTTGTAGGTGATGGTATAGAATTTTAGAAGACCTGATAGAAACAGTGTAGATGGGGACCAGGCATTCAAACCTGGACAGAACCCTTTTTCTGTGCTGCTGCTTGGCAGATGGAAGATGGCAGACTGTACAGCAAGACAGTATAACTGGCTCTCACACCTAGGGGTGTCATTTCACATCACTTGCACCTCTTCCCTTTGTCTTGGACAAAAGATATATATTCCCTTGTCTGGGTTCCTGAGATTGTTAATGTTCTAACCATTAGTAATTACAAAGGAGGATTGCAGGGCTCTTTATCCTAGCAGACCAGTAGACTCCAGTGGCAAGGCCTGGCTTATGAAATGTAGCTGGCCTTTGTACAATTCCCTTTGAATTTGGTCTCTGCAGTCCACAGGGTTGTTAGCGTCTCTTCAGAGATAACGAGGTGCAAAATTCTTCAACACTGCCAGATTAGCTCCTATTGTACAAAGGTCAAAGCCAGACATGGCTTCAGTCATTTTAAAAATGTCATTGTCCAGTTTTAAAATTGTATAAAGGATGTTCCTACCAGTGACACTGAAAGCAGCATGCTGAGGTCCATCTCGCATAGAAGTCATCAGGAGCAAGGATGTGGCCAGATGTGTGATGCATTGGAAGGCCTCTTCCTTCTGTGGTCTTTCACATAATGTTCGAAGGCACAAACTTTCACTTGCTGCTTGTTGCACCATTCATTGTCCATCCATTCTTGACTTTAAGGGAGGTTGTATGATCAGGCTCCATGAACAGACGCTGGGCGGCAGGTGCATCTCAATTATGAGGGCTGGGTGCAAGGCACTCTGTCACACATTAGTGTTATGCATTGGCCTAGGTGTAAGCAACACAGGTGAAGATGTTACGTGAGCTTCAGGGCATATTGCTTGTCTGCTGTCCCTACTACTTTGGATGCATTTGCATTCCAGGTGGTATAGGATGTGCTTGGTGCAAGAGGAAAGCTGAGGTTTATGGAAGCCTGGAATATTGTTGTATCATGGACACTTAAAAGGGCATTAATTCACCAGTGAACAGTATATTTTTATGCGTGCTTTCTTACCTGTGGAGTGAGAAATTCAACTTGAAATAATCCAGCAGTAAAGCCTTTTTACTTAAAAATGAAAAGGTTAATTTAATTCAATCTTTTGCGCAGGAAATCACTTAAGAAAAGATAAAGGGCAGAATTGTCCCAGATCTGCACTAAGCGCGGTAGTGGGTGGGTAAAATGACGCTTTACCTGCCGGCTGCAATGACGGGTTTTCATGCCATATCATCTGAAGCTGCTGCATTAATTATGCATTCCCGGGAAACACACCGTTTCCATGGTGGGCCGGCTCTCATTCGCCCGCCACGCCATCACCTCGCCGCTTCATCATGCTGGGCGCCATATTTAAAGCCTAGCCGCATGTACACGTCTCCCAGAGCTTCCAGCCCAGGGCTGCTGCAAAGAAGACATGGCCCCGAAAGGCAAAAAGACTGCGGCCCCCAGGTTGGATGACGTGTCCCTCGAGCAACTTTTGGACACAGTGGAGGCTTGCTGTGATGTCCTCTTACCCCGCTCTGGCCATAGAATGGGCAGCAGCCTCACCAATCTGAAGGCGGTGGCAGTGATGGTCAGCGCCAATGCCCTTCAAAAGAGGACAGCCACCCAATGACACAAGAGGATGAATGATCTCCTCCTTTCCACCAGGGTGAGTCACTCTTCTCATCACTCTCAACTCACGCACTCACAAACCCATCACACACGCACAGGGCCCTCACTCACTGCCAGTTCAAAGGACATCATCATTTACTCTCTCACACACACCTTCATTGTCCTCACCCTGTCCATGGGACCACTCACCACCCACAAAGGCCAGGCACATTTGGCCTGGCAGGCATCCTGCTTACACTCTCTCCATCTCTATCCATACAGGACAAACTGGCACACAACAAAAGGGAGAGGTCACAGACTGGTGGCAGAATGCTTGAAATTAAGGTCTTCATGGACTCTGAAAACAGAGTTATCCGATTGGCTGCGAGGATCTTGACCTTTCCTGCGCTGATGGTTTGGTTGGTGGTGCTCTACCAAGTGAGGACCCAGCAGTGCGACATCCATCAGCTAACCATGCCGTGAGTGATGCGTCCTCTTTCACAGGTCACTGCCGTGCACTAATTATCTCCCCTTGCTTCTGCAGGCACATCTGGGAAACAGTCAACGGAGTCCACAACCAGGGCCTCCAATCAAGCCCCAAAGAAACCTCTGGAGAGGAATCTGGAAGCACCCTCCTTGAAGGCCCATTATAGTGCTCACCCACACCCTCCACCAGTGCAGAGACACACACCTTGGTGGGACCGAGCTTTACAGTAGCCTCTGGTGAGCACATCTCACTGTCTGATCCACAGCAGGCGGCGGTAGGGACTTCCCAGGTTTCTGGCACTCAGAGGACTGCTGGAGGCCAGAAATTTGCTGAGTCTGAGTCAGATGATGAGCCTCTGGACTCGGTCATGTCACAGTTGCTGGAGCTGCAAAGGCAAGCTCGGGAACATCAGGAAGGGATGCCCGCTGCACTCCTCAGATTGCAAGGCATGACGGAGGAGTCTGTCCACCTTCACTCTGAGGTGATAGCGCCAGCATTGCAACACACCAAGGTCAACATTGGCAGGATGGCAACCGCCATAGAAACCTTCGTCCAGGATGTCGCTCCTGCACTGCTGCATGGGCTCAACTCCATCGCTGATGCCATAGTTGGCTTCCAACAGTGTGTACGCAAGAGGGGTGTGGGGCAAATTGATCTCACTCCAGCTACCTCTTCTCCTCAAGGAGTCATCCAGGGGCCCTTGGGCAGCGATAGGGAGGAGGATCAGCAGGTGTACACCCCAGGGCCATCCACCCAGGTGACTCCAGGAGTGTCCGGCCCATCCAAATCCCCTCTTCCTGTGACCTCAGTACCTCCAGCTCCACAGGCCGAGGAGGGTGCCACTGCCACACAGCAGGACCCCGAATGCAGGCCGGGACCCTCCAAGTCTTGGCCGTCCAGAAGACGCCCGCCAAGGTCACCACAGACAGGGGGTCATAGCCAGCAGGCTGCCTCTACCTCCACTGTGGATGTCCGGGGAGCACCAAGACATAACGGCAGGGTTAGGAACGTTCAGAAGATGTAGTTACACAGCCTGGGCATGGGTGTTAATCACTTGTACATAATGTTCACTATTGTCAATAAACTCCCAAGAATGTCTCCCTGCCTATGGACCCTCGTTCTGATGAGCAGTGTCCGTGCCATTCAGATGTGAAACCTTCTGTGTCAGTCCAGGGGCTCTTCCCTGTGCACTGTGTAAACTTCAGACCAAAGTGATTGTCCAGCTTCACATTAGCTAGACACATTAGTGCTGCCTGCACCTCGATGGTGCTGGTCATTGCTGCCAGAATGTCGTGGGCAGGCGACAGAGTTCCATCATTCTCTCTGTGTGCTCCCAGCACCTTTGAGGTGGGGCTGGCCCCCATCTCTTCAGCAACTGTGACCAGTGACGCTGGGCTCCTGAAGGGGTCAGGTGCTGAAGGGGGACAAAGGATCAGATGCTTTTAAAGTTTCATGGCTACTTCTCTTTCTGACCCTGATCACAGAGCGTAAGTGAGCTGCCCTCGGCCAGACAGGAATCAGACATTCACAGAGGCTGTGTGAAGATTTATAGAGTGCCAGCACTCCATGTTATCATCATCCTCCTGGAATCCAGTGGCTATTAGGGCCTCCACTGTGTCTCCATGACAGGAGCATTCTCACAGAGGGTATGTGCATTGACATAAACCAGACTGGAGTCAAACATTCACTGATGCAATGTGAGGAACTATGGTGTCACCTCACTGCATGTCGTCAGCATCCTCCACAAACCTGGCAGCTATGAGGGCCTCCCGAGCGTGCCTGCCTCATCTAGCCAGAGCAAGGGCCTCATCCCCATCATCGTAGCCCTCGAGGACCTCCACAGCCTCATTCCCGCCAGCCTCCTCCACATCAGAGGAGACCTCCAGCTCCCCCATCTCCTCCTCAGCCAGCTCCTCTCCCTGTTGCAGCACCAGGTTATAAATTGCGCAGCAGACAACAATGATGCATGACGTCCTTTGTCGATTATATTGCAGGGCTCCACCAGACCGGTCCAGCCACTGGATGGTCTGCTCCCCCAAGTTGTGAGCTGCAACATGAGCCTCATTAAACCGTCACTCTGCTGCAGTCTGAGGCCGCAGCAGGGGTGTCATCAGCCACAGCCTCTGCAGGTAGCCCTTGTCCCCAAGTCTGCAACCCTGCAGCTTCTGTGGACCCTGGAAGACTGCAGGGACCTGTGACTGACTGAGGATGTAGGAGTCGTGGACACTCCCTGGAAACCGTGCACACACCTGTAGGATATGTTTGTGGTGGTTGCACGCCAGCTGCACATTCAGTGAATGAAATCCCTTGTGGTTGACATAGTTGACCATAGATGCGATGGAGATCTGAGCACCACGTGAGTGCAGTCGATCGCACCCTGCACCTGTGGGAATCCCGAGATCTGAGCAAATCCAATCGCTCTGACATCCTGGCTGTCCTGGTCCCAGGCAAAATGCACAAAGTTGTGTACCCTGGCAACGATGACATCTGTGACCTCATGGATGCTTTTGTGAGTGGAGGCTTGAGAGATCTCACAGGGGTCACCTGTGGAGCCCTGAAAGGAGCCACTGGCATAGAAATTGAGCGCCGCAGTCACTTTCACAGCCACTGGCAGTGGATGCCCTCCATGTCCCCTTGGCGCCAAGTCCTGCAGTAAGTGGCAGGTGTGAGTCACCAGGTCCCTAGACGTGCTCAGTCATCGGCGACACTGGTTCTCGGTCATCTGCAGGAATGAAAGGCGGCGTCTGTAGACCCTGGGTCTAGCGAGGTGCTGACCAGTGATGACTCACTGTGGCTCTTTGGCTGCGTGTGTGGGAGTCCCAGCCTCAGTCACTCTCCTCTCCATCATCTTCGCACTCTGAACACCACAAGGCATCCAGCTGGTTCACCAGG
This sequence comes from Carcharodon carcharias, assembly GCF_017639515.1. Classification (NCBI taxonomy): domain Eukaryota; kingdom Metazoa; phylum Chordata; class Chondrichthyes; order Lamniformes; family Lamnidae; genus Carcharodon; species Carcharodon carcharias. The sequence continues at coordinate 142,011,920 of NC_054479.1, forward strand.
CTCCATGATCCTGATGTACTCCTCCTGCAGGGTGAAAGAGAGAGACGGGTGGGTTACTATTGGTGCACTAAGAACCTGTCTTGGTTAAGCCTGACAGTCCCTTAATGCATCCCAGAGAGTGCTGGCCACCGTGTGAATGGCAAGAGATTATTGCACTACATGGCTGCCCAAAACTCTACTCCACTCAATTGATTGGCTGCAGCTTTGCCCATTGGACTGCAGGCTGTGCTCTCAGCTCAGACACAGGCATTCTCCTAACCCACACTGCAAGGCTGCACAGTTAGCTTGAACCATGGGGGAGACTGGTCCAAACCAGGATGAAGACATTGCAAGGGGCTGTGAGCGACTCCACCAGTGACTGCTCCATGGCCAGATTTAGCGAGGAGATTGTACAATGTGGCCAGTCCAACTGTTCCGCAGTCCACTAAAACGCTCATTAGTTTGCAGTTTGTACCTGAGGAGCATAAAGCTCTGGAGTACTTGTTGGCACTTTGATGCCTTTGCGTTGCTTGACTGGGCAGAGAAGCTAGAGGCCCGACTCCAATCACATCAACGTGGCTGCACCTCAGTTGCAGAGGAATGGTCACTTTATACAGGGTTTCCCTAACGTGTGGCTGCTTCCGTCACCCACCTCCCCACAAACCACCCCCTACCCCCACTAAACCCTGCACGTGCTTGCGTGCTACCCTCAACCACTGGGCAGCCCTTGCCCTATGCGCAGGGTAGCAGCTTTCTGAGCTCATTTCCAGGCACTGTCATTTATGTGAGGAGGCCAAGATGTGAAGGACTTCTCACTGTGTGTGTCTGCGATACGCTAAGACCCATTGTTATGATGTTGAGGGCTGCAGCCATTTTAATGCGACTGAGTCAAAATCATTGGTGTTGCTTCTCTCCCGTGCCGGGAACAGGCATTCCCCTGAGTATGTGCGGGTTCCATGTGAAAGGCTCTTTACTTGGGAGTTACTCAGCAGGGATTGGCTGATAGCTTGTGATATCAGAGGACCCTCTGTGGTTCCTTTCACACAAGGACACGTCTGGTGATGAGTCCCTCCTGCACAGAGCCGCTCCTAGCTACTTGGCCACACCTTCCAGCTGCTCTGCCACTGGCAGCCTTCTCCTCCTCCTCCTTGTCTTCCTCATCATCGCCCTCCTCAGAGAGGTTGGGGCTCTGAACATGACATCAGCATCTTCAAGTTGTAGGCCCCTATGCTGCGTGGTATTGCGCAGCATGCAACACACCACCATTGTTTTAGAGACCCTTGCTGCAGAACCCCACCTGAGTGATCGAGGCATTGGAAGTGCATTTTTGGAATGCCAATGTCCTGATCGCTTGTAGACCGTGTGACAACATGGTTGCTGTTGTAGATGTGCTGTGTCTCAGTTTGAGGGCTGCTAAAGAAGGTCATTAGCCAAGGTCTTAAGGGGTAAACCTTTGTCCCCTAGAAGCCAGCCATGGAACTACGAGGGTGGCTGAGGGAGTTGGGAACTCCTCAGTACAAAGGAGTCATGGCAGCTACCTGGGAACATTGCACAAACTGGAAGGAAAACCTTGTCATTGTCACAAATGATCTGGATGTTGAGGGAATGGGAGGACTTACGATTAACAGAGGTGTCTGAATGCTGATGTGGAGCCTTTATAGTGATATGGGTGTCATCAATAACACCCTGCCCCTGAGGGAATCTGGCTCATTGAGAAAAGGCCGTGACTCTGTGTCTGGGATGCTAGATCTACAGAGAAATGAATATGCTCCCCTACATGAGCAAACAGGACACCTGTTGCTGCCTTAATGCAGCTGTGTGCTGCTGGCTGGGATAAACATACAAACACACACACAAACATACACAAACATACAAACACACACAAACAGCTGGGTGCTGCTGGCTGGGATAAACATACAAACACACACACAAACATACACAAACATACAAACACACACAAACAGCTGGGTGCTGCTGGCTGGGATAAACATACAAACACACACACAAACATACACAAACATACAAACACACACAAACAGCTGGGTGCTGCTGGCTGGGATAAACATACAAACACACACACAAACATACACAAACATACAAACACACACAAACAGCTAGGTGCTGCTGGCTGGGATAAACATACAAACTCACACAAACAAGGAGCAGGAGTAGGCCATTCGGTCTGTCTATATCAGGCAGGTCTCCTGAAGAGCCCTGGAAAGAGCCTGAGGCATAAAACCTGAGAGGCACAGCCACTGGCAGGGCATGGGCTTGATGGAAAGCGGTTCAAGTTGTTGCTGGACCATGCGACATACGCCAGTGACCACTTCACAGCTCAGTGACCACTCAGTGACCATACGCCAGTGACCACTTCACAGCTCAGTGACCACTCAGTGACCATACGCCAGTGACCACTTCACAGCTCAGTGACCACTCAGTGACCATACGCCAGTGACCACTTCACAGCTCAGTGACCACTCAGTGACCATACGCCAGTGACCACTTCACAGCTCAGTGACCACTCAGTGACCATACGCCAGTGACCACTTCACAGCTCAGTGACCACTCAGTGACCATACGCCAGTGACCACTTCACAGCTCAGTGACCACTCAGTGACCATACACCAGTGATCACTTCACAGCTCAGTGACCACTCAGTGACCATACGCCAGTGACCACTTCACAGCTCAGTCTCAGTTGCCTTCGACATTGGATCTCCTTCATACTGAGGTGTGAGTCTGGGGGCAGTACACCCTTTACATTGGGCAATATCTGGGGGCAGTACACCCTTTACATTGGGCAATATCTGGGGGCAGTACACCCTTTACATTGGGCAATATCTGGGGGCAGTACACCCTTTACATTGGGCAATATCTGGTTATCCCCCCCTCTCCTCCTCCTCCATCCTGGTGTGCATGGTGCTGCCTCTATATCCTGACCTGGTGTCTTCCCTCTGGCCTCTGCCTGTTCACGTTGACTTACTTCTATGGTGCCAACTTGCAAGGGTGCCATGTGAATCTTGCCTTTTCCTTGGCACAAGGTGCAATACGGCCCTTTCAAGCACAACATTGTTCCTGGTACCTGGGTGGGTGCATGAGTTAGTGCAGCAGGGGCAAAATGAATTGCTCTGCCAATTGTAGTAGCCCCACTCTCCTACTCCGTTAGGTTAAAACCACAGTTGGTACGGAGTTTTGATACTTCTGGGACAGCGAATATAAATTCTAAGCAAATTCTAAAGGGGTCCCTGCACCTCTCCAAAAGGGTACCCAGACTATCCAATCAAACCCACAATGTTCAGACCGGCTCCCACCAGGTTTAACTTGTGCACTCTCTGTTTCACCTGGGTGACCAAAATTAGGCACAAGTGGAGGCAGCTGCGGAGTTATAAGGGCAGCTGCCCCAGCGAATTCCACAGGCATGAACTGCAACCCTCCCATTCCCATAACCGCAAAAACGGCAGGGCGCTATGTTCGGAGGCGGGCCTTCTGATTTTTGCCCACTTGTGCCATTTTTGCAACGATGGAGAGAGTGTCTGTGATTAAGAAAATCCCGGCCTTAGAATTTGATCAAAATAATGAGTGAGTAATGTTCACCTGCAAAAGATAGTTCACAGCTATTAATAGTTATAGTTGATTTTTAACAATTAAATCAATTGCTATTACAATAATATTAGTGAACCAGATGGGTTTTTACAGCAATTGATAATGGTTGTGTGGTCACCATTAGAGTTTTAATTCCAGCTTTTTATTGATTTCAAATCCCACCATCTGCCATGGTGGGATTTGAACCCAGGTCTCCAGAGCATTACCCCGGGGTATCTGGATTACTGTCCAGTGACAATAGTACCACACCATTGCCTCCCCCAAGATAGCCACCAAGCTGTGCTTCCTACCACATATCTGCACTATTACTCAGAGCACATTTTCCACCTCTGTCACATTGCCTGACTCCATTCCTGCCTCTGCTCATATACTGATGAAACCTTCACCCATGCCTTTGTTACCTCTAGACTTACCTATTCTGATGCACACCTGGCCGTTCTCCCTAGTTTTACCCTCTGTAAACTTGAGGTCATCCAAAACTCTGCTGCTCTTGTCCTAACTCACACCAAATCCCAGTCAGCCATCACCCCTGTGCTTACTGACCTACACTGGCTCCTGGTTAAGTAATGCCTTGATTTTAAAATCCTCATCCTTGCTTTCAAATCCCGCGTGTTCTCGCTCCACCTTAACTCTGTAATCTCCTCCAGCTCCCAAGCCTTTGAGATATCTGTACTCATCTAATCCTAGCCATTGAACACTCCCAATTCTAATCGTTCCACCATTGGCGCATGTGCTTTTAGCATCCTGGGCCTAATTTCTAGAGTTCCCTCCCTTCTCCACCTCTCTCCCTCTCTTTCCCCTCTTAAGACACTCTTTAAAACCTACCTCTTTGACCAAGCTTTTTGTCATCTGCCATTAACTCTCTTTATGTGACCCGGTGTCATATTTTGTTTTATAATGCCCTTGCGAAGAAACTTGGGGACTTGGGATGTGTTATGACAAAAAAGGCAATATATAAATTCAAGTTGTTGTTGTACTCTGCGTTGCAACTTCACCATGTTACCCTGGCAAGCATAATTATTTTATGTAACGAAAATTTGAAATGGTGCGTTAAATGCAGCATAATGCAATCTGCAACATATCACAAATTAATAACGCACTGAAAATTCTGTTAGCATCATAAACCTGTCACCACCTTGTCACCAAGACAAGGGTGCATAATTCTCCATACTCATGTTTTTAGAATTATTTCCCACTTCCATACTAGAGATAAATCTGTTCACAAGATCGCAATCAGATGATTGTCTGACCTGACCTATTTCAGAATACCAACCTTACACTCTCCCAATACTCCAATTAACTATTTCTTAAATGTTTCTCTTGGTAGCTATTCCAATTGTTGCTATTTCCTTGTGCAAAAACATAATCCCCTGTGCCAACTTTGAACTTCTGGCCTTTTGCCCTTAACATACTTGAGAACAATTTCCCACTTTGCTTTCTCACATACTTTGTAAAAGGAGGCCTGAATTAATATTAACATTGACTTCTCTGCAGTTCAGGAATATCGGGAGTGACATAGTGTTCAGCAATCCCATTTTTAAGAACATTCACAGGGTATGCACCTCAGGGAAATCATGGACACTCAGCCTCTGATTTCTCTCCACAATGACATTTGCAATGCATTCCCTTGTGGTATATGATCACAGAATCAGCCCGAACATTGCTTACTGATACAATATACCAGCAAGCAATCGAGAAGTAAAAATGTCAGAAGTATGAGGGACTAAGACCTCACCCTGTATATCTCTATGAAATATACATAGATACCTTCATTGCTTTTTTTTTTGTAAATTTTAAAGCTGGACAAGATCCTCAAAATGGCTGAACCCATGTCTCTCTGTGAGCCCTGAACAAAGGAAGCCATGTTGCAATTTCAGGGAAACTCACATTTCATTACCTCTGAGGAGCCACTAACAACCGCCTGTGGACTGCACAGTCCGACTTCAAAGAGAACTATACAAAGGCCATCTGCATTTAATAACCCAGGCTGGCCAGAAGGAGACTGATGGTTAGCCAAGAGAAAAGGCCTTGCAACCCTTCTTTCAATTTGTAATGGTGGAGATGTTTAGTAATCTTCGAAACACAGCCGCATTCCAAATGATGGACACACATCCTTTGTTGGAGACTGGTGGGGGGGGGGGAGAGGTGGGGGTCATGTGACATTGGTCTCTGGCTTGTTGAACAAGTAGCACTGCCTTGCTAAGCTGAAGAGCTCAGTCTGCTCTTTATCATCTGACTAGCAGCTGCACAGACAAGGAGCTCTACCCAGGTGGAACACCTAACCCCATCTACACTGATTCTGCTGGAAATTCTGTACCATCGCCTACAAGAATGATTCATCTCTGTGCATCTATCGCATCTTGTGAAATCAGCACCACTGGAAAAGTGAATTATACAGCATTGATTTTCAACCTGCTGACCCCCAGGAAGGAATACCTCACTGGAATAAAAACAGAAAATGCTGGAGAAACTCAGCAATCCTGGCAGCATCTGTGGAGAGAGAAACAGGGTTAATGGGCAGGATTTTGCCCTTGGCGGGGATGCTTGGCGTGGGTGGGCGGGAAGCTGACTGCCACCTGCCATTGGCTCTGCGCAACGATTTCATGGGGGCGGGTCAACTAAGGCCCGCCCTGCGTGGACCAGGAGGGGCAACGCTGAGCGCAGCATGTGCAAGCGGGAAGAGGAGGGAGAACCGGGCGTGACACGCAGTTGGCACATGCGTGAGGAAGATCGCTTCAATCTCCCTGAAGCATGGAGCTGCCTCGGGGAGATTGAAGCACTGTGTAAAAAAAAAATTAACCGAATAAAAATTTAGTAAAACATGTCCCCTCACGTGACTCTGGGACACGTTTTTAATTCAAATGTAAAGTTTTTATTTAATGCTCATTTGCTTTAGGAAACACGCTCGTGGATGGGGCTCCCTAAAAAATGTAAAGGCCGCTTGGCCTTTTCGCCTGTCCGCCAAACGTTAGGTTGGACGGGCAGCGTAAATTTGAATTTAATAAGATTGTTAATGGCCTTAATAGGCCTTTTAATCGTCAGCAGGCATGCAGCCAACTCCGGCACACGCCTGCCAAACAAAATATCGTGAGACTGTACGATGCTGTTGGGGTTATTAATGGAACATTGGATCACTCCAAAACTGAGGGGTTGGGAAATATGCAATTGTTTATAAAGAGGGCAACAAATCAAAACACCTTTCTGTTTATGGATGGGTGGCGAGAGGAGAAATTGGTGCTGCTTAAATTAATTCACTCCTGCCCATAACAGAAGTGAAAGAGGGATGTTTGATTTACTTACTAACATCCTTTGAACTCTAAGACATAGGGCTGAATTTTATGGGCAGTGTTTCCACGTTTCCTTGTTTCCAACCTCCTCCAGCAATCCTCCTCCGGAAAAAAGCGCACTGTACAGCTCTGGGAATTCTAAACAAGCTGAGGACCAAACTCCCATCCCTTATGCCCCTCAATGGAAGGTAGACCCGCCCTCGAGAGCTTCTGGCCAATCTGATTGGCTGACAGCTCTTGCAGTCCTAACAGAGCCAGAAGAGAGCAGTGGGTACTCCTGGCATTGCGGGGAGCCCGTCAAGAATGGCATAGATGCCAGGGACAGGTAAGTCAGGCCTTTTGGGGTGGGAGGGATTGGACACCGTAGGGACAGGTGTGATGGTAGTGGGTGGTGGGTTTTGGAGTGCAGGTGGGGAGGCACAAAGGTGGGTCATGCTTTTTGAGGGCTGCCCTTGATGCATGCAGGCAACCCCCAAAGGATGTGACCCCCTTCCTTCCTGCCTTTTCATCAACTTTGGTGAGAAATTGGCCTTCCCATTCTCACACACGTTCCACTGCCCAGCGTTGATGCCAGTGGAGACAGATTGAGCTCCTTTAAGGGCCTCAATAGGCCTAAGGGCGGGTGGGCTAGTGGGTACCCTATCCACTCCCCCCGTCATATTCTGGGGACAGGGTCTGCGGTGGGCAGGAAGATGATAGCCTAGTCACCCATCATATTTTCTGTATCCTCCCGCCAAAAACATGCCCGGCGGGTGAGGTGGTAAAATCCTGCCCAATGGCAGTTGGAAAATCCTTTAGCCTGCATTGTTCTTCCAAAATTTATGTACGTAGTCAAAGCAGCAAGTTCATTTTGTATTTATTTTTAGATATTTTTCTGGCATGGCAAAACATGATGGACCTACAAGCAAACTATATCATTTAAACTAAAATGCTGTTGTAACATGTGAATTGAATAGCAATGATATTGAGCTTGGTTTCCCTGTAGTTTCCTATACTGTAGATACTATATCCTGTTTATTTTCTAGCAGTTTGCACGATGCTATCTTTAATGTAATAGAATTTATTTAATAAGGCTTGATGTTTCACTTTGTACACATGCCCTGCTTACCTCCATGTCTTTTGCCAGATGTTATTCGACTGGATTCTCTTTGCAAATTAATGATATGATGGTTACAGTGGCCTATGTATCCAGGGTCTTCTCTCTGCAGATTTAACTCTTTGTCCTCACTAGTCGACCCCTCTCTGTGGAACACCATCTTAATGTGTTGGGGAGAATTTTGTGCTCCAACAATCCCTTGAGCGATGCTGTCGGAAGCTCTTTGCTGCTGGCATGGCCACTCATTGGAGGAGATGCTCAACAAACTGCGGTCTAAAGAGTCCTCAATGGCAGAACAGGTGAAGGAAGACTGTGAGTCTCACCATCTGCGAAGGCAGAAGAAGGCTACACCGGCAAGGTGCCCTGGTCATCATGGTTCAACACCTCACCAAAATCTAACCACCAACTCGACAGGATCATGTGGACAATGACAGCTCCCCAAGGACCCCACGTTAAACAAGTCATTCGCAGGCTTCTGCCAGGGTCCATTATCCAAGTCCTGTGGTGGTGGAGAATTGGCAATGGGGACAGGGCTTTGAATGTGAGAGTCCCTGTGCACAGGCGACGGGTGCATGAAGGTTATTGGACTCCTGTGTTGGGACAGAGGTGGCCTTTGTGCAGCAGCATCTGTGACTGAGCAGTCCTCTTCAGGACCTATGCTCATCCCAAATGAGGAGGGGGCTGGAAAATATGCCCTAAAAGTAGGCTGCCTCATCTTCTCCTGGTTGGGGAACCACACCCAGCGGGATCACCATCTCTGTGGTCAAAGGAAGAAAACTTTAAATATCACAACTTGGAATGTTAGAACACTCAAGGATAATCTCAAGAATGGCCATCCAGGAAGAACTGCAATCAGATCACGCGAGCTATCAAGACTCCAAACAGACATCGCCATCCTCAGTGAGACCCACCTTCCTGGGGAGGGGAAGCTGAAGGAACAAGCTGGGAGACAAACCTTCTACTGGAAAGAAAAGGTTGACAGTGACCCTCGTGTCCAAAGAGTTGGTTTTTCCATCTGGAGTAGGATCGTGGATGCACTGCCAGAGATCCCCAATTGTATAAATCAAAGACTTGTGACCCTTCATCTACAGCTCAGCCAGAATAATATGCCACCTTCATCAACACTAATGCCCCAACTCTTGACTCAGATGAAGGTGTTAAGGAAATGGTCTATTCTGCCCTTGATGTCTTGGCGCTAGTTGGTAGTGCATTAGGGAGGTGGTGGTATAGTGGCATCATCACAGGACGAGTAATCCAGAGACCCAGGGTAAAGATCTGGGGACCTGGGTGAGAATCTCACCACGGCAGATGGAAAATTTGAATTCAATAAGATCTGGAATTAAAAAGTCTAATGATGAAACCATTGTTGTAAACACTCATCTGGGTCACTAGTGTCTCTTTAGGGAAAAAAATATCTGCTGTCCTTACCTGGTCGGGCCTATCTGTGACTCCAGATCCACAGCAACGTGGTTGACTCTTAATTGCCTTTCGAAATGGCCTAGCAAGCCATTCAATTGTATCAAACTGCTACGAATCTAAAAGGAATGGAAACAGATGGACCACCCAGTATCGAACTAGGCGCTGGCAAACTCAGCCCTGTCAACCCTGTAACACCCTCCTTATTAACATCTGGGGGCTAATGCCAAAATTGGGAGAGCTGTCTCACAGATTAGTCAAACAAGAGCCATACATAGTCATACTAATGGAATCATACCTGACAATGTCCCAGACACTGCCATCACCATCCCTGGGCATGTCCTGCCCCACTGAAGGACAGACTCATCAGAGGTGCCCAGCACAATGGTATACAATTGGGAGGGAGTTGCCCTGGGAGTCCTCAACATCGACTCCGGATCCCCTGAAGTCTCATGGCATCAGGTGAAACATGGGCAAGGAAACCTCCTGCTGATTACCACATACCGCCCTCCCTCAGCTGATGAATCAGTGCTCCCCATGTTGAACACCACTTGGAGGAAGCACTGAGGGTGGCAAGGGTGCAGAATGTACTCTGGGTGGGGGACTTCAATGTCCATCACAAAGGCTGGCTCAGTAGCACCACTACTGACCAAGCTGGCCGAGTCCTAATGTACATAGCTGCTAGGCTGGGTCAGCGGCAGGTGGTGAGGGAATCAACAAGAGGGAAATACATACTTAACCTCGTCCTCACCAACCTGCCTGCCACAGATGCATCTGTCCACGACAGTATCGGTGAGAGTGACCACCATCCCTGGGCATGTGGAGTCATTGTGGAGACTAAATCCAGTCTTCGTACTGAGATACCCTCCATCGTGTTAAATGGCACTACCACAATGCTAAATTGGATAGATTTCAAACCCTGAGTCACTCTGGGCCATCAGCAGCAGCAGAATTGTACTCAAAAACAACCTGTAACCTCATGGCCTGGCATATCCCCCACTCTACCATTACCATCAAGCCAGGGGATCAACCCTGGGTCAATGAAGAGTGCAGGAGGGCATGTCAGGAGCAGCACCAGGCATACTGAAAAATGAAGTGTCAACTTGGTGAAGCTATAACACAGGACTACTTGTATGCCAAACAGCATACACAGCAAGTGATAGACAGAGCTAAGCGATCCCACAACTAACGGATCAGATCAAAGCTCTGCAGTCCTGCCACATCCAGTTGTGAACGGGGTGGACAATTGAACAACTCACTGGGGGAGGAGGCTCCACAAATATCCCCATCCTCAATGATGGAGGAGCCCAGAACAGCAGTGCAAAAGATAAAGTTGAAGCATTTGCTACAGTCTCCAGCCAGGTAATGGCGCAGTGGTATTGTCTCTGGACTAGGAATTCAGGGACCCAGGGTAATGTGCAGGGACCCGAGTTTGAATCCTGTCACGGCAGATGGTGGAATTGAATTCATTTAAAAATAAATAAATCTGGAACTAAAACTCATAAATCATTGTTGGTTGTTGTAAAACCCATCTGGTTAACTAATATCCTTTAGAGACCTGGTCAGGCCTACATGTTACTCCAGACTCTCATAATGCCCCCTGAATAAGGGCATTTAGGGATGGGCAAGGAATGCTGGCCTAGCCAGTGACACCCACATCCAATGAATAAAAAAAGGAAAATACCAAGTAGATGATCCATCTTGTCCACCTCCAGACACCCCCAGAGAACCAATTCAGTTCACCTCACATGATATCAAGGAATGGCTGAAGGCACTGGATACTGCAAAGGCTTTGGACCCTGACAATATTCTGGCAATTGCACTGAAGACTTGTGCTCCAGAGATTTCTGCACCCCTAGCCAAGCTGTTCCAGTACAGCTACAACACTGGCATCTGCCTGGCAATGTGAAAAACTGCCCAGGCAAGCCCTGTAAACAAAAAAGCAGGACAATTCCAACTCAGCCAATTACAGCCCAACCAATCTACTCTCCATCATTAGCAAAGTGATGAAAGGGACATCAACAGTTCTGTCACGCGGCACTTGCTTAGCAATAACCCGCTCACTGACACCCAGTTTGGGTTCCGCCAGGGTCACTCAGCTCCTGACCTCATTACAGCCTTGGTTCAAACATGGACAAAAGAGCTGAACTGCCAAGGTGATGTGAGAGTGGCTGCCCTTGACATCAAGGCCGCATTGACCGAATGCAGCAACAAGGAGCCCTAGCAAAACTGGAATCAATGGGTATCTGGGGAAAACTCTCCCCTGGTTGGAGTCATACCTAGCACAAAGTAAGATGGTTGTGGTTGTTGGGGGTCAATCATCTCAGCTCCAGGACATCACTGCAGGAGTTCCTCAGGTGCTTCATCAATGACCTTCCTTCCATCATAAAGGTCAGAAGTGGGGATGTTCGCTGATGATTGCAAGATGTTCAGCACTATTTGTGACTCTTCAAATACTGAAGCAGTCCATGTCCAAGACCCGGACAATATCCAGACCTGGGTTAAAAGTGGCAAGTAACATTCGCACCACACAAATGCCAGGCAAAGATGATCTCGAAGAAGAGAGAATCTAATCATCGCCCTTTGATGTTCAATGGCATTGCTGTCGCTGAATCTCCCAATATCAACCTTCTGGGGGTTACCATTGACCAGAAACTGAACTGGACTAATCATATAAATACTGTGGCTACAAGAGGCTAGGAATCCTGCAACGAGTAACTCACTTCCTGACTCCCCAAAGCCTGTCCACCATCTACAAGGCACAAGTCAGACGTTTGGTGAAATATTCTCCACTTGCCTGGATGAGTGCGGCTCCACCAACACTCAAGAAGCTTGACACCATCTAGGACAAAGCAGCCCGCTTGATTAGCACCACATCCACAATCACTCACTCCCTCCACCATCAACGCACAGTAGCAGCAGTGTGTACCATCTACAGGATGCACTGCAGGAATTCACCAAGACTCCTTAGACAGCACCTTACAAACCCATGACCACTGCCATTTAGAAGGACAAGGCCAGCAGATAGATGGAAACACCACCACCTGCAAGCTCCCCTCCAAGCCACTCACCATCCTGACTTGGAAATATATTGGCCGTTCCTTCACTGTCTCTGGGTCAAAATCTGGAACTCTCTCCCTAACAGCATGGTGGGTGTACCTACACCACATGGACTGCAGCAGTTTAAGAAGGCAGCTCACCACCACCTTCTCAAAGGCAATTAGGGATGGGTAATAAATGCTGGCCTAGCCAACAACGCCCACATCCATGAATGATTACAAAAAAATCTTTCTTATTTTAATTTTCTCCAAGTCCCGGCTCTGTGGGCTGGGAAGATTGCTCCCAGAGTGTCCATGAGATTGATCTTCAATTTCTGGAATGACCAGAGTAATTCTGGTTAGCAATGCAACTATAGTACATACATAACAACAGCTCCAGTGAAGCCCAACGCAAATTGGCAGAACAGCACCTCATCTTCCGACTAGGCACTTTACAGCCTTACGGAGTTAGCAATGAGTTCAACAACTTCAGGTCATGAACTCTCTCTCCAGCTTTGCACATTTTTTTAATCCCTGTTTTTAGTTTTATTTATTTATGTATTCATTTATTTTATTTATTTTTTTTATTCCATTTCCCCAACACCCTCACCCCACCCCACAGGGACATCAGTCACTTGTTTTTAAGTTCTGCTTTCACAGAGCGCTGACCTTTGTTCTGCCATGAACACATTCTGCTTTCTTACTTTTAAGCTACTATCAGCACCTTCTTTAGTCTTTAACACTCCCTTTGTTCCGTGTCCATGACATCTTTGTCAAATCTCTCCTGAGCTCCCACCTGTCCCTGACCTTCCATTTTGTTCCACCTGCTCCACCCCCTGTTAAACAATTTAAAATCCACCACATTTCTACTTCTCTTTAGCTCAGAAGAAAAGTCATACGGACTCAAAACGTTAACTCTGTTTCTCTCTCCGCAGTTGCTGCCAGAGCTGTTGAGCTTTCCCAGCATTTTCTGTTTTGACTTAAGAATTTATCTAATTCACCCTTAAAAATATGCAATGATCCCGCCTCCACTACTCTGTGAGGAGGATAATTCCACAGGCTCATGAACCTCTGAGAGAAAAGAATTTTCCTAATTTCAGTCTTCAATGGGAGACCCCTGATTTTAAAACTGTATCCTCTAGTTCTCATTTCTCCCACTAGGGGAAGCATTCTCTTGGCATTCACCCTGTCAAGTCACCTCAAGATCTTTTAAGTTTCAGTAAAATCACCTTTCATTTTTCTAAACTCCAATGGGTACAGGCCCAACTTGCCCAATCTTTCCACATAGGGTAACCTCTTCATTTTAGGAATCTGTCATGTGAACCTTCTCCGAACTGTTTCTAATGCAATTATGCCCTTTCTTAAACATGGAGACCAAAACTGTACACAATACTCTAGATGTGGTTTCACCAATGCCCTATGCAACTGTGGCAAAACATCCTTGCTTTTATTTAATTCCCATTGCAATAAATGACAACATTCCATTTTCTTTCCTAATCACTTTCTGTACCTGCTTGGTAACTTTTTATGAGTCATATGCCAGGACACCCAGACCCCTCTCTACCTCAGAGTTCTTCAATCTCCCCATTTAAATCATAGGCCTTTTTGTTCTTCCTGCCAAAGTGGACAAGTTCACAGTTTCCCACATTATGCTCCGTCTGCCAAATTTTTGTCCACTCTCTTAACCCATCTGTATCTCTTTGCAGACTCCTTATGTCCTCTTCACAACAACTTTCCTATCAAACCCTGTGCCATGAGCAAACTTAGCAACCGTACATTCGATCCTGTCATCCAAGTTATTAACATAGATTGTCAATAGTTGAGGCCCCAGCATTGATCACTGTGGCACACAACATGTTACATCTTGCCAGCCCAAGTAAACCAGGTTCCCCTTTATCCACATCTCTTGCTACTTCCTCAAAGAATGCCAATAAACTAGTCAAACATGATTTCCCTTGCACAAAAGTATATTGACTGCCTGATTGCATATAGGCTTTCTAAATGCCCCACTATAACCTCCTTAATAATAGATTCCAGCATTTTCCCTTTGACAGATGTTAATCCCACTGACCTGTAGGTTCCTGTTTTCTGTCCCTCTCCTATCTTGAATTGAGGAGTTACATTTACTATGTTCCAATCTGAAGGGACCTTTCCAGAATATAGGGAAGTTTTGAAAATTAAAACTAATGCATCTATTATCTCAGTAGTTGCTTCTTTTAAGACCCCATGATGGGGTCCATCAGGACCTGGGGACTTGTTAGCTTTTAGTTCTAATAATTTTCTCAGTACTCTTTCCCTGGTAATTGTAATTCTTTTAAGTTCCTCCCTCCCTTCAGCTCTTGATGGGACGTTATTTGTATCCTCTCCAGTGAAGGCAGACGCAAAACATCTCTTCAATTTAACTGCCATTTCCTTATTTTCCATTATTAATTCCCCAGACTCACTCTGTAGAGGACCAACGCTCACTTTACTTGCTCTTTACCTTTCTAAATACCAGTAGAAACTCTTACTATCTGTTTTTATATTTTTATCTAGCTTTCACTCATACTCTGATTTCTCCATCCTTATTACTTTTTAGCCATTCTTTGCTTTTTTTATATTCTGTCCCATCTCCTCACATGCCACTGAACTTTACGGAGTTGGGCCCTTTTTCTTTCAATGTGATACCATCTTTAACTTCCTTTTCCACAGATGGTATGTTCTTCCCAGAGGGGAAAGTATCTTTGCTGAGTGTCATGAAATGTCTCCTTAATTGTCTGCCACTGCATCTCTACTGACATATCCCTTAATATAATTTCCCAGTTCATTTAAACCAGTTCTGTCTTCATACTCTCATAATGGCCCCTTATTTAAGTTTCAAATATTGGTCTTAGTCCCATCCTTCTCTCCTTCGAACTGAATGCGAAATTCAAACATATTATGATCACTGTTACCTGTGGTGCCTTTACCATTAGGTCATTAATTAATCCTGTCTCATTGCACATTACCAGATTTGGAATAGCCTGCTCTCTGGTTGGCTCTAGCATATGCTACTCTAAGAAATTGTCCCATAAACACTCTATGAATTCAACTTCCAGGCCATCTTTGCCAATCTGATTTGTTCAATCTATATGTAGATTAAAATCACCCATGATTATCGCCATACCTTTCTCACAAGACCCTATTATTTATTCCTGTATACTCTGTCCTACAGCGTGATTACTGTTTGGGGGATTATAAATTACTCCCACAAGTGACTTCTTACCATTACTATTTCTTATCGCTACCCAAACTAATTCTACATCTTGATCTTTAGAATTAATGTCATCTCCCTCCATTGTACTAATGTCATCCTTAATTAACAGAGCTACCCCTTCACCTTTTCCTAGCTTCCTGTCCTTCCTAAATTTCATGTACCTTGAACATTCAGTCACTAGTCTTTGTCATCTTGCAGCCATGTCTCTGTAATGGCTATCAGAACAGACATGTTTATTTCCATTTGCGCCGTCAGTTTATCTGTTTTGTTGTGAATGCTATGTGCATTCAGGCACTGCACCTTTAATTCTCTCTTTTTACCATTTTTGCAATCTCTGGCCTGATCTGCCAGTGCACTCTTAAATTTATACACTCTGATTTTCACTTCTCTTAATGCTACTTGGTGTCTTGCCTTGCCTTCTCTCTTTAATTGATCACACCTTCCCACACCTGATCCCTTGCCTGCACTGCTTAGTTTAAAGTTCTCTCTACCGCCCTAGTTATATGACTCACCAGAACACCGGTCCCAGGGTGGTTCAAGTGTAGACTGTCCCAGTGGTACAGCTCTCACTTTCCCCAGTAATGGTGCCAGTTTCCCATGAATCGAAACCCATTTCTCTCACACCAATCTTTGATCCACACATTCAACTCTCTAATCTTATTTACCCTATGACAACTTGCCATAGCTCAGGTAATAATCCAAAAATTTTTACATTTGAGGTTCTGCTTTTTAATTTAGCTCCTAGCTACTCATACTCCCTAAGCAGAACCTGTTTCCAAGTCCTATCTATGTCATTGGTGCCTATGTGGACCAAGACCAGTGGATCTTCCCCTTCCTTCTGCAAGTTTCTCTCCAGCCCAGAGCAGATGTCTTAAGCCCTGGCATTGGGCAGGCAACACAGCCTTCTGGACTCTCCTTCTCAGCTGCAGAGAACTGTGCCCATCCCCGTGACTATACTGTCCCCTACTACATTCCTATTTAATCTCCCAACTTGAATGGCCTCCTGTACCACGGTGTTATGGTCAGAACGCTCATCCACCCGGCAGTTCCCACTTCCATCCATACAGCTTGCAAGCGCCTCACACCGTTTGGACAATTGCAAAGGCTGAGGCTCCTCCATTACCCCCTACCTGCCTCACTTGCAGTCACACCCTCCTGTCCCTGACCACTAACCAAATGAGAAAACCCTATCCTAAGGAGTGTGACTGCCTCCTGGTCCAAAATGTTCAAGTATTCCTCCCCCTCCCCGAAGTGTTATCCTTCCACTGAGTCGAAGCTCCTCAAACCACAGACACTTTACAAGCGTGTTTCCCTGGATCACACTCATCAGGAGCTCCCGCATTCTGCAGTTGCAACATATAATCTGCCTTGCCAGCTTTATTACGTATTAATTCATTTATTTTTCTTCATTGATTTATAATTATAAACTGCTACTCCCAATAACCTTTACAACTGCTGGCAAACCTTACTACGACCTTACAAATTACTATTTTTGAAGATAAATGAGCAAAACATTCACCAACCAGTCACTTAACCTTTTTCCCGTGATGCTACACTTTGGTTTCTCTCAGAATGCGAGCGCTCTGACCTGGAGCCACAGATTGGACTGCATTGGATAGCTCTCCAAGGTGCTGCTATCTGCCTCTGGACCCTCCTTTGCTCATTCTAAAATGCAGGTTTTTACATGATGACATTCCACTCCATTCGTGTCCTGCCCAAAGGCAGGCCCTTGCCTCTTGTCCGCTGCTGCTTCACCCTGAGCCGTTTCTTTTCCTGGACAGCTTTTGTGATTGGTGGTTCACTCTCGGGGGCAGGGCAAGGAGGCAGATCTCAGGCCTACCTCAGCCTGAACAGGAAATGAACGCGCACTTATTGGCATTGTTCTGAACCACATGCTAGCCACCTGGCTAACTGAGCTAACCAGCCCTCCCGCGGAGCTAACCCGTTGCAAACTCAGGGCTGAATTTTGCATCCCGCGGGTGGGTGAGCGCCCCAACCCGATCGGGCATAAAAGCGCACGAGAAGATGGCGGGCGAGCGTCCCGCTGTCATCGCATACGCACGTGGTACTCCACTCGGTGGGCACACACGAAACTCAGAAGCGCGCCCGCCGACAATTAGGAGGCAATTAAGCCCAAACGGAGCAATTGTCTCTGATTTTTCGTGGCCCGTCCATCCAAATTCTGGATGGTTCAGGATGTTGACATTGAAAGACAGGTCAGGCTAAGGTCAAGCTAAATAACCGAGAGGTGGGGGCAATAACTTTAATAAAACTTCTGAGAATTTAGATAACTGATTAATCTAAATTGACACAGTTTCTACGAAAGCCTTTTGAATAACATTAAGAACAAAGGTTTTCTTGTTACCATTTTATAATTATTAATGGTTAGTATGAATTCCATATAAGGAGAGGGTTTCTATGAAAAGGCTGAAGGATAGTCCCTGTGTCAGACTGTGGCACCATTTGATACTGTCATTAATTTCAAAATAGAAGCTTTTTAATGTTTGACTCATTTGTCAGACATAGCAGAGAAAGAAAGCAATTTGAGGACATAGTTTAAATCAGAGAGACATTTAACAGGTGTTTTGACACTTAATCCAATAACTTACGTCCTGATAGTACTTGAGATATTACATTGATATAGGTATGGGTTAAACTAGATGAAACGAAAAGAGATAGCTGAGGGTCCAGGAACAAAACATGGACACAGAACACTTGCTGAAGGCACAGTTTGATTGTCATTTCTATTGGAGAGAATGACAGACAAATGAGCAAAATCAAATTGTTACACAAATGGATTTAATTCAATACAGCAGCCAGTTTTGGAGCCACAATGTCTGTAAACCACTTTATTAATAGCATAAACAGAATTAAACAAGGCATACAATTGTTATCCCTATGTAGCTAAAACTGTAACTCGTTAATGCTGGTCTGTTGGATGAACACAGCCATTGCTGTGACCTTCTGATTCGGAAATCAAGTTATTGTAAATATTGCAGTCATTGTTTTGAAAGCCACGTTACTTTTGCACCTTGGGAGTTTAGGAATTACAGCAATGTTGGGGATACAATTACATTTCATTTTTTGGCTTCTGACAGTCCAAGAGTTAAATAGTTTTAACTAATGCTGCAATTCAGAATTAATTCTGTTGACAAAATAGTTTTTTAAAAATTCAAGCTATTTGGTTTGCTTAATGCACAAGAGTGTGAGTGACCAAGTTATGATCTCCTTTTTTAAACTCTAAGCAGACACCAGCTATATAGATCAGGGTAATTTTGCTTCTTCTTCATTCACAGGACATGGGCATCGCTGGCAAGGCCAGCGTCAATTGCCCTTGAGAAGATGGTGATGAAGTCATATTGGGCTCAAAATGTTAACTCTGGTTTTCTCTCTCCCCTGCCAGAACTGCTGAGTTTTTCCAGCACATTCTGTTTTTATTACAGATCACTAGCATTTGCAGTACTTTGCTTTTATTTATGACAGAGATACTACTTCTGTTATTCTTATCTTTGGTCTGGTATGTAGTGGTCATGCTCCTGGACTTAGAGATAAGGCTAGAGGCAATACTATTATTAAGCTCTATCCTTTATTGAACATAATGCTAACTATTACAAATCTTGACATGAGGCTCTACATGGAACTATCTCTCTCTGTGCTCTGTTATCATGTGACCCTATATCACAGATGATGTGGACTACATATTTACATGTTTAACATAACCCCTTTATACTACATCTCCTTTAAGTCTCTGACTCAAGAAATACTATTTACATTATGCTACATCTCCCCCTGAAGTCTCTGCCTTCATCTCTGGTTCACAGAGGTAAGTGTTGTGGTAGTTTCACCAATCTCCCCGACCTTGATCGGATCCCTCTCGGAGGTTGCATAGGATTCAGGCTCTCCATGTTCTCTCTTGAACTCTGTTGAGCAGCATGTGAATCTTTGGAGATTATTGGTTCTAAGTTCAGATTGTCTTCCTGACCATATGGGCCGTTCAGCCATTCAATCGAGGGTCTTCTTCTTGTAGATATGAGCGCGTTCCTATTTCTTTTCACTATTCCATTCTCTGTCTCGACAAGGTAAGACCTTGGACTTGGTGCCTTTTCCATTATTTGACCTTCTTGATTCTGGTCTCTGATCCAGACTGGTTCACCTGGTTAGGATCCTGGTAACTCGTGTACTCTATGGCAGTGCTTGTAACTCTTTGCCTGATTTGCACAATATTCATCCTTCTTCTCCCTTCCTTTCTCATTGTCAGAGGTTTTTAGATACGGTATAAGCGTATGTGGATGAACAGTAAGTTTGTGTGCATAACTCATTCTGCGGTAGTGTGGAATGGCAGTTCAACAGTGCTAAGTGCTTTCTCAAAAACGCTTTGACTGTTCTTACTCCTCTCTCGGCCTTACCATTTGCTTGTGAGTACCTGGGTGAACCAGTTGTGTTGACAAATCCATAGTTTTCTGTAAATTTCTTGACCCCTTCATTCGTAAACTGCAGACCACTGTCTGAAAAGAGAAGATCTGGAATGCCATGTGTGACAAAATTTTATTTTTGTGAATTAATGACTGCTTCTGAGGTTGTTCCATGAAGATGTTTAACCTCAATCCACCTGGGGCAATAGTCAACAATTATGAGGAATGTCTTCCCCTTGAGATCAAAAAGGTCCATCCCAAGACATACTCAGGATCTAGATGGAAATGATACCATCAAAAGTTCCTCCTGCTCTTGGCGATAGATTGCACAGATGATGCAGCTCGAAATCAAGTTTCCTAGTGATTTGGAGATTCTTGGCCACCAAACTGAATTTCGCAACCTAGCACGACACCTTGTAATGCCTAGGGTGTCCCTGGTGTATGCTTTGATGGACCTTGAGTCTGAGAATTATTGGTATGACCAACCTCTTATTGTAAACTAAAACTTTGTCCACAATGCTGAGATGATGCATTGCTTGCAGCACTGTTTTAGGATGATGTTAGGAATATATTCTGGCCATCTATCTTCACAATATTCTCTGATTTTAGCATGTTCTTAACCTGTTTTCAGTGCTTGAGATATTTTGTTCATCTTCCATGTGGCTGCTGGTAGGAACTTTGTTATCAGTGAGCTGTATGACTCTACTTCCTCAGCAAGATTTCTGTCCTCCTGTTCAGTATTCCCAACTGGAATGCCTGACACTGCATCCACTGTTACTTGCTACTTGCCTTGTACGTTTTGGACTTGCATCGACCCTCTTGAGTCTCAGCCGGAACCTCTGGACTCTAGGTGGCATCTTTGCTAGTTCTTTGGTATTTATTGACCAATTGCTTGTGATCCATTCTATTGTAAACTAGTGGCCTAGGATGTGAACTTCTCTCAGGCCCTTATGGTCGCCAGTGCCTCTGATTCGATCTCTATGTGCCTGTCTTCTGTTTCGGTCAATGACCTAGGTGTGTGATGTAAGTGTCTGTAGGTTCTATCTTTCTGGATCTGAACGAGTACTGCTCTGGTTGCTGATGCATCTGCAGCAACTATTGTGAGCAGTTCTGGGTCATAATATGTCAGCACCTCTGGTGGAATAACTATGTCCTTGATGTCCTGGAGTGAGATTTGTTGATGTTCTCCCCAATACCATGCCTGGTTGAATCTGAGCAGTTAGCTTAGCAGTTTGTTCACATGTGCCAAGTTAGGGAGGAACTTCTCTTCCTGATTGACCAACTCATGAAGCGCTGGAGCTCTGTAATGTTGTGGGATGGTGGAAAATATCTTATGACCTTTTTATGGTCTTTTGGGGATAAGTCCTGGTGCCTGATGTGTGAACGATATGTCTCAAGAACTTTACAGTGGGTTGTAAAAACTCACACTTGTTGTTGAGAGTTAGCATTGATCTTTCCCAGCGTTGCAACACCATTCTCACTCCTGTCTCATGTCCCTGACTGGTGGACCCTGTGGACCAGGATGTCAACCGTGTGGAAGACCATCTCTCCTAAACCCTCCAAAATGATTGCCATTGTTCTCTGGAAAAGCTGACATGATTCAAAAAGGTTGACAGTCCTTGTCCAAAGTCTGACTCATGGGCTGCACCCAGTTGCCAAGCCCCCCGATGTGGCCCCTGGAGGTAGCTTTCAAAAGGTCAGCAAAGGTCAGTGGGATATTCTTAAAGAAACTGTAGCTCCAAACACAGGCTGTTCCCCCCCTCCCGTGTTTGCTGCTGATAGGATCCTGAGCTTAGCAGCAAATGTGGGAGAGAAGCAGCGTGTGATTGGAGGAGCAGCAACACTGGTGGCAGCCTGTGGGGTCCAGAAACAGCGGTACTGGGCAGAATGCGAGAGAGAGAGTGTGAGAGAGAGAGAGAGTAAGAGAGAGAGAGAGAGTGCCATCTGCTGGGTGGGGGGGAGTGGGGGAAAGGTGAGTCTCACTCCATGCCAGGCTGGGCCGGACCGGGTAGAGGAAGAAGAGACTTGTACTGGACTTTTTTTTTATTCATTCATGGGATGTGGGTGTCGCTGGCTAGGCCAGCATTTATTACCCATCCCTAACTGCCCTTGTTCAGAGGGTATTTAAGAGTCAACCACAACCAGAGCTGTGGGTCTGGAGTCACATGTAGGCCAGACCGGGTAAGGACAGCAGATTTCCTTCCCTAAAGGGGAACCAGATGGGTTTTTTACAACAATCGACAATGGTTCCATGGTCATTGTTAGACTTTTAATTCCAGATTTCTATTGAGTTCAAATTCCACCATCTGCCGTGAGCATTACCCTGGGTCTCTGGATTACTGGTCTAGGGCCAGGTAGAGGACAAAGACACTTGTTCTGGACGGAGCTGGGCCAGGCCGGGTGGGGGGGGGAAAGACTCACTCCATTCTGGGCTGGGCCGTGTGCATGAAGGAGAGACTCGCGCTGGGCTGAGCTGGGCTGAGCTGGGCTGGGTTGATCTGGGCTGGGCTGAGCTGGGCTGGGCTGGGCTGAGCTGAGCTGGGCTGAGCTGGGCTGGGCTGGGCTGGGCTGGGTTGAGCTGGGCTGAGCTGGGCTGGGCTGGGCTGAGCTGGGCTGGGCTGGGCTGGGCTGGGTTGACCTGGGCTGGGCTGGGCTGGGCTGGGCTGGGTTGACCTGGGCTGGGCTGGGCTGAGCTGGGCTGGGCTGAGCTGGGCTGGGCTGGGCTGGGCTGGGCTGGGCTGGGCTGGGCTGGGTTGACCTGGGCTGGGCTGGGCTGAGCTGGGCTGGGCTGGGCTGGGCTGGGCTGGGCTGGGCTGGGTTGAGCTGGGCTGGGCTGGGCTGGGCTGAGCTGGGCTGAGCTGGGCTGAGCTGGGCTGAGCTGGGCTGGGTTGAGCTGGGCTGGGTTGAGCTGAGCTGGGCTGGGCTGGGCTGGGCTGGGCTGGGTTGAGCTGAGCTGGGCTGGGCTGGGCTGGGCTGGGCTGGGTTGAGCTGAGCTGGGCTGGGCTGGGCTGGGTTGAGCTGAGCTGGGCTGGGCTGGGCTGGGCTGGGTTGAGCTGAGCTGGGCTGGGCTGGGCTGGGCTGAGCTGGGCTGGGGTGGGCTGAGCTGGGCTGAGCTGGGCTGGGCTGGGTTGACCTGGGCTGGGCTGAGCTGATCTGATCTGAGCTGGGCTGAGCTGGGCTGGGCTGGGTTGAGCTGGGCTGAGCTGGGCTGAGCTGGGCTGGGCTGGGTTGAGCTGGGCTGAGCTGGACTGGGCTGGGCTGAGCTGGGTTGAGCTGGGCTGGGCTGGCTGGGTTGAGCTGGGCTGGGCTGGGCTGGGCTGGGCTGGACTGGGTTGAGCTGGGCTGGGCTGGGCTGGGCTGGGCTGAGCTGAGCTGGGCTGGGCTGATCTGATCTGAGCTGGGCTGAGCTGGGCTGGGCTGGGTTGAGCTGGGCTGAGCTGGGCTGAGCTGGGCTGGGCTGGGTTGAGCTGGGCTGAGCTGGACTGGGCTGGGCTGAGCTGGGTTGAGCTGGGCTGGGCTGGCTGGGTTGAGCTGGGCTGGGCTGGGCTGGGCTGGGCTGGGCTGGGTTGAGCTGGGCTGGGCTGGGCTGGGCTGGGCTGAGCTGAGCTGGGCTGAGCTGGGCTGGGTTGAGCTGGGCTGGGCTGGGCTGGGCTGAGCTGAGCTGGGCTGAGCTGGGCTGGGTTGAGCTGGGCTGGGCTGGGCTGGGCTGAGCTGAGCTGGGCTGAGCTGGGCTGGGTTGAGCTGGGCTGGGCTGGGCTGAGCTGAGCTGGGTTGAGCTGGGCTGGGCTGTGCTGAGCTGAGCTGGGCTGAGCTGGGCTGAGCTGAGCTGGGCTGAGCTGGGCTGGGTTGAGCTGGGCTGGGCTGGGCTGAGCTGAGCTGGGTTGAGCTGGGCTGGGCTGAGCTGGGCTGAGCTGGGCTGAGCTGGGCTGGGTTGGGCTGAGCTGGGCTGGGTTGAGCTGGGCTGGGCTGAGCTGAGCTGGGCTGAGCTGGGCTGAGCTGAGTTGGGCTGAGCTGGGTTGAGCTGGGCTGGGCTGGGCTGAGCTGAGCTGGGCTGAGCTGGGCTGGGTTGTGTTGAGCTGAGCTGAGCTGGGTTGGGTTGGGTACGTGAACGAGAGATTCACTCTGGGCTAGAAGAGGTTGGATGCGATGGTGCGAGTGGTGAGGTGGGGGTGTGTAGTGAGGATGAAAAGACTCGCTGCCCCCAGGTGTATGGGAGAGAGAGAGTGTGTGTGTGTGTGGAGGGGCGGGGGGAGGGAGTGTGTGTGTGTGTGTGTGTGTGTGTGGGGGAGGTGGGGTAAGGAGTCAGTGTGTGTTGGAGGGAGTGAGTTTGTATGGGAGGGAGTGTGTGGGAGTGAGTGAGTACATGTGTGGAGGATTGAGTGCGTGAGGGAGTGTGGGGGGATTGAGTGCGTGAGGGAGTGTGGGGGGATTGAGTGCGTGAGGGAGTGTGGGGGGATTGAGTGCGTGAGGGAGTGTGGGGGGATTGAGCGGATGAGGGAGTGTGGGGGGATTGAGCGGATGAGGGAGTGTGTGGGAGTGAGTGAGTACATGTGTGGAGGAATGAGTGCGTGAGGGAGTGTGGGGGGATTGAGCGGATGAGGGAGTGTGGGGGGATTGAGTGCGTGAGGGAGTGTGGGGGGATTGAGCGGATGAGGGAGTGTGGGGGGATTGAGTGCGTGAGGGAGTGTGGGGGGAATGAGTGCGTGAGGGAGTGTGGGGGGATTGAGTGCGTGAGGGAGTGTGGGGGGATTGAGCGGATGAGGGAGTGTGGTGGGAGAGAGTGACAGAGTGTGGGAGTGTGTGTATGTCTGGCTCGCTCCTAGTCTCAGGATTCCCACCCACCCTCACCCCACACACCAACACACAGTCACACCCTCACACTCAGTGGCTGAGGGTGAGTGAGTGAGCATCCAGAGATTGGGAGTGAGCCAGACAAATAGACCCTGTCACTCTCAACCTTTAATGGTGATCTTTATTAATTACTCTTTAATTATCAATTTATTGTTTTGACATTGCTTTATTTTTGCTCAGCAAGTTTCTTTTCTTTATGCCTCAACTTTATTTTGAAATTCACGTTTAATGTTGTGCCAAACCTTGTCTTTCTGAAATTTGTTCATTGGCTCCTTGAGTGAGAAGAAAATGGAAATATTTCCCCCAAGTGAAAAGGTTGGACAATCCTGAGGTAGATGATTGATACACTAACCCCGTGAAGGGGGTAACGAATGTAGTCAGTAGTTTTGATTCCTCATAGACTCATAGATGTCTACAGAACAGAAGGAGGCCATTCAGCCCATTGTATCCATACCGGTCAACAAAGATCTGACTACACTAATCGCATTTTCCAGCACTTGGCCCATAGCCCTGGAGGCTGTGGCAACACATACTTCTCAAACATTATGAGAGTTTCTGACTCAAGCACCCTTTCAGGAAGTGAGTTCCAGACTCCCACCACCCTCTGGGTGAAAAACATTCTCCTCAACTTTCCTCTTAGCCTTCTACCTCTTACCTTAAATCTATGCCTCCCTGGATTATTGACCCTTCTACTAATGGAAAAAATGCTTTCATATCCACCCTATCTATGCCCCTCATAATTTTTTACACCTCCATCAGGACCCCCCTCAACCTCTGCTGCTCCAAGGAAAACAACCCCAGCCTCATCCAAAGGCAATTGCAAGAAGCCACTGATTGCATCTAACTTTGTAAAGATGGTACTTTTTTGATATGTTTGTTAGTCTCTCATCCACAGATGTCACTGAGGGTGGATCTCATTTTCCACTGCTTTGTTTAGCTTTGTGGGGTCAACACAGATACATGTGGAGCCATTTGGTTTTGGCACAGGAACCACGGCTGAACACCAATTCACAGGTTCAGTGACAGGCAAGCTGACCCCCTGATGCAGCGTGGATTCAATTTCTTGTTTCACCTTCTTTAAAAGTGGGTGTGAAATCTTCCTTGGGGTGAGAAAGCACATTGGCTTTGCATCTGGTCACACTGTGATGATCTGTTTTCAGTTTCCCTAGATCTCTGAATAGTTTTGGGAATTCTGCCTGGAATACCGTTGATTTTTTTTGAGGCTCCCTGTTTCACCAGCTTTGTGGGTGAGATATGGCTCTGTGCAAGCTTTCTGGCTTAATAGTGAACATTCTTTATTATGAAGCACATACAAGGTTTCAGTGATTTTTGTTACTTTAATGTTGGAGTTTTGCTGTCAACTGTCCCTCAGTTTTCTGCTGAATGCCTCCTGGATCATGGAGCCTTACGGTTGATGGCTGAAATACCTCTGGTTTGAACCACTTCTTTTTATCTAACAGAATTGAAACTCCTGCTCCGGTATTTAACTCGAAGTTTGTTTTTTGTCTGTTGATTGTAATGCCTGCCCCCCAGTTGTTCCTATTTGATCCTGTAATTCCTCCCGAGAATGGTATTTCTGGCTCTTTTTCTTATTCAGTTTTGTGAAAATACTCAATTTCCTGAATGGTACATTGTCTTGGCCGTTTCTCCTTTAATTGTCTGGTTAAGAGCTGTTTGCTGAAGCAAACTGATTTAAATGGTCTCTCTTCCTGTAGGAACGGCACTCCGCATTTTTGGTGGGGGATTCCTCGTGCCAATGCAGCCTTTCCCCTCCACAACTAGAACACTGAATAATGGCAGCTACTGTGCCTCCTCTTTTTCTCTGTTTGGGGCTAGATGTGCTGTAAATTTTTTGTGCTATAAACTGGACTGTATCAGCCTGCTTTCTCCACCAGGTTTCTTTTATGCCTCGAATAAAAAATTTGTTTTGCCTTCTCTTTCCTGCTTGCCTTCTAACGTACAGCTTTTGATAGGGTCAAGTCTTCCCATGACTGCAAAAAATCCAGAACTGTCTCCTCTAAGACACCCATGACGATGCGATCTCTGATTAATTTGTCCTCCAGGGCTCTGTACTCACAATTTTCTGCTAATCCATATAGCTCATTAATAAAGGAATCTATGCTCTCTGCTGGTCATTGGGTGCAACTATTAAATTTTGCTTGCTCTATAATGGTGTTTTTCTAAAGATTAAAATAGGTATCAAAGGCTTTGATAACTTCTTCATAGGATGCCGTGTCTCTATTTATAACCTGGCTGACCTTAATGTGGTCTGCACTGCTGCCAATGGCATATAGTAAGGTACTGACCTACTCCTTGCTAGTCTTCCCTGCTAGACCTGGTGCTGTTCTGTACCTGGTAAACCTACAATGTTGATCCTGCCACTTCTTGGCTTGATTCGGGCCTTATAGGTCATCGAAACACATTGGAAGGGGTAGGAATCTTTCCATCTCTTCCTTTTTCCTGTTGCTTCTTCTGGAGTACGGTTGAATATTTTTATGCTCCGTCGTTGTCCAGTAGTTGATTTCCTTGCAGCTCCTTCCAGTCACTGGGCTCTTCACTTGTTTCTCCTTTCCTCATGTTTAACCGCTACAACCATCTTTTATTATTGTCTTTGATCTGGTATGTGGTAGCCATGGTGCTGAACTTACAGATGAGGCTGGAGGCAATAATATTAGCAAACTCTATCTTTTATTGAACATAATGCTAACTATTTACAAGGTGGTCTCTACACAAAACTCTACATGGAATTATCTCTAATTCTCTGATATCATGTGATCATACATCACTGATAGTATAGACTATATTTACATATTTAACATTAACCCTTTATAACACATTGCTATATGACTAAATTAGGATCATTAAGTTTATTTCATTGACACCTAAGGCACCTGGTTATGTGTATACTGCATTAAACAAATAAGGAGCAAATAAATAAGTTAAGAAAGAGGAGGCTGATGAACTGTTAATGTATTTAAAAATAGGGATGGTTTGTTTAAGTCTTTTTGAGGAACTCTCCTTTATCTATCAGTCTGGGTTCAGTGGTAGCACTTGTCTGAGTGAGAACATGGTGAGTCCAAGCACCACTCCACTGAAGTGAACACATAGATGAACACTGAGGGAGTGCTACATTGTTGGAGGTGCACTGTCTTTTAGGCATGATGTCAAGCTGAGCTGCTGTCTTGGGCCGACAGAAAAGAACCATGGAACTATTTGAAGAAGTACAAAGGAGTTCTTAGCCCTTAAGCAGATGAACTTGTCATGTATCTCCTTACAGTTCTTGGGAGCTCATGCACAATTTGGCCTGGTTTTTTTACCTTCCAACCCTGACTCCCTTTAGATCAAAAATGTGGCTAACTTAGATTTGGGGAAGTTTTGGACATTGTGCTTTCAAATGCCTTTTTCCCCAACTCTTCAATGGCATAATCTGGATTCCTACATAAGGTTCAGCTTGTCCAGAAAAGCTTGTTTACTCACATTGTCAAGTCGCACAGAAATAATTCCACAGTCAGAGGGAGATACTACCATGAAAGCCCATCAACAGAGTTTCAGTTCTAGCAACCACCAAGGCAAAATCATCTTCAAATTTATTTTAGACATCTTTGAAGATATCTTGCCATTAAGAAGATACCAAAAGGAATTAGATAAGGAATAGCCTTTTGTTCCCTTTGAGATGTTCGAATGGAGCTTGTACAATTTACATCACCAGAAACGGAACATCCTCAGTCAAAATTTCAAAAATTGACATTACAATTCCCAGGCCTATCGCATAACTCAAACAACACTACAAATCACTGCCAGCAGATTACCTGGATTAGGCTATCAGAACTGCATAGTTGCAGAAATTAAACAGTCTAAGCAGGAACTCAGGTTCATTTTCACCACAGTCAGGTACGTATGAATTGAAAAATCTGTCGAGGAAAGGTAGTTCAAATTGTACATGGGTTTGCATCTGAGAGGGTAATTGAAATTCACACAATATTATGAAACTCCTGTAAGCAGAACATAGTGGTCGGAATGGATGACCTTGACAATAGAGGCCATTGAAACAACCAGTGTTTGTTCTTCTGTTCTGCTAGAAAAGGGAGAGAGTGACAACTGGTGACATTCAAGGGGTGTACATTTAAAAAAAAGGTCAAGGCTTGATACGAATTTACACCTGACAGAAACTCTGCTTTTACAAAGCTGTTCAATATCCAATGCCTCCAGGCTGCCATATAAAAGGAATTCGATTTACAAATGAAATGAAAATTGTTTGGTGGGGACAGGTACTGAAGCTGATTTTCCATTCATATAATGTCAGTAAATTGGGATAAACCTCAAAACAAATTCAGCCTAAACATCTTTTCTCAAAAAACAATTTTTATGTATTCACTGGTGTAACCTGGGTGGAGGCTGGTCCACTTACCCCCAATACTGCTTCTGAGATTTTCTTTTGGAAGTGCTCAGGGTATACAATACATGGACACAAATACGGGTGGGTATATTTGCTGTAGGTACTATGCAGAATACATCTTACCATGCAATTCTCATCATGTACTGGGCATGGGGAACAATAATGCATTTCAATGTTGATAATGACTCTAAGCAGATCATTAATATATGTACCTGACTCCCAATATTCAGTTAATTGCTTTAGACTTGTCACATAACAAGCAACTGTCTCCCCCACAACTGTCTCCCCTGCAGCTCTATTTCTTGAGTTAAATTTAAACTGCTCGATCCTCGCCGATGGTTTGCACTGGTAATGATTCTTTGCGAGGTTCACTAAATTACTAAAAATTTTTGAGTCCGGGGCACTGGATACCAACACATTCCAAATTAGTCTGGATGTCTTACTCCCACATGTGGACAGAATGATCGCACGCCTCTTCTCCCCCCCGGCAATGACCTTCGCCTGGAAGAAGAACGCGAGGCGTTCAACATAATGAGACCATTCGTCCCGAGGTTGGG
This sequence comes from Carcharodon carcharias, assembly GCF_017639515.1. Classification (NCBI taxonomy): domain Eukaryota; kingdom Metazoa; phylum Chordata; class Chondrichthyes; order Lamniformes; family Lamnidae; genus Carcharodon; species Carcharodon carcharias. The sequence goes on from NC_054479.1 coordinate 142,041,789, forward strand.
TCGAAAGGCTCCATTCTTCCAAATTGCGGCATGTTCTGAGGGGATCACTTGAACACTCAGGAGGAAAGTTCCTTTTACTTACAACTGCCGTGCGAGGTACATCCCGATTTTGGGTCTTCGAGGTTTCCTTCATTTTTTTCGTGCTTTTTACCTAGTTTTTTTCCATGATTTTTCATGCTTTTATTCTCGTTGGCAGTTTGCCCTTGGTTTATTGGGGCTAAAGGATCCAGGTTGAATGCTTGTTTCGGCTTGACTGAGTTGGTACAAAGACAGAGAACATCCGGAGATTGTTGTTAGAACAAACACAGGCTGCTTATTTACAAACTAAACTCTGCAGCTACACTTGTGTGCTCACAACATAAAACTCTGTCTCCACTCGTCAGTGATTAACTCAAGACTCTCTTACATAGAGGTAGCCCATGCTACTCTGCTATTGGATATTAATATCATGTGACCTTACATGACAATTCTTGTCTTAAAAGTATATTACATATCAGATTACTATAATACTTCAATCAATGCAGTCAATTGCAGAGCAATTAATTACAATATGTGTAAAGAAGATATCTTTTTATTTCTATTGGAATGTGGACTAAAATTGCATTGGCTGCAGTTTGAAAAATATATCTATTGGAATAGTGTGAGGGATATATACAATGCTGCGGTCCTGGAAAGATTGTGCCATGAAAGACAGGATGGTGCCGAGGACGAATCCGGTCTAATGAGGAAGTGCTTGGCAACAACGTTTTAATTGGCTCCTGAACAGGTGACCAGAGTTTGTGTGAGAGCAGTGCAGCAAAATAGCTCCTAGCCTGGAAGGAAAAAGACCTAAAACCTTTCTGCCCTGTGTATGTGTAAGATTCCAGTAATTCTACAATAATAGCTAGCTGGCTTCCCCCCACCGACAACCCAACACCCCCCCCCCCCCCCACCCCCCACCACCACCACCACCATATCTCTATAATCTGCTCTCTCTCTAAAAACCCCTGTCAAAAGGAAAAGGGGAGAATCACTGTTAGGGACATTGAAAAGCAAGTGTGCAACCAGTGAACTAAAGACTGAAAGTGCTGGAAGACCACCTCATGTCATCAACAAAGAACTGAAAGGAATTTAGAAGACATCAGTCAAAATCAACCCATTGGTGCTATTGAACTGTTTTATCCCACCCTTAAACTCCATGGCCAGAAATATCCCTCCGTTGGGGGAGTGGTTGTGTGGGCGCGGGCACGAACCCAATCGGCGCTCCTGATCGGGTCCGCGCCGCCATTTTACGTGGGCGGGCCAATTAAGACCCACACATCGTGACACGCACCTGGAAATGCTGAGCACTCCCTGTGCGGGGGAGGGGGGGATGATTCCCTGAGAGGTTCCCTGCGCTCTTTCGCACATGTGCACGCAAGAGTGCAGAGACCTCCCTAAGGTACCTGATTTGTTTCAGCGTTTAACTTTTAAAGAAACGTTTTTAAAACATGTCCCCTCATGTGACACTATCACACGAGCTGGGACATGTCAAAAAATAAAAGTATAATTTTTATTAGATTTTAAAACAGTTCATGAAACCTCATGCCGTCATGAAAGATGCGAAGGGCTCTCCGCCTGCCCGAGAACCTTAAGTTTGGATGGGCAGCTCATTGAATTGAGTTAATTAGGTTTTAAATGGTCTTAATAGGCCTTTGACAGTTCAGTGGGCGCGCAGCTGACTGTGTGATGACATTGGGATGCCCCGCTTGATGTCATCTTGCATCAATTTACACGTCGGCGAGCGGACTCCACCCCTCCCCCGCTCGCCAACGGGAAAATGCTGTCCCTTGTTTTCGTGTGTCTTATGTGTCTCGTGCGTGTGTGTTTAGAGATTTAAAAAGGGGTAGAGTTTAGGTTAGAGAGTTAGAAATTAGCAGTTCACATTTCTTTCTGTTGCCGCTGGTTAAAAACAATTTGTTCAATAAACAGTTATTTACCTATTAAGTTTACAGACCTGGTGCTTGTATTCTGTTAACCTGAATTAAACAATCAGGTTCGTCATGGCTCAGAGAGCATTTGGGGCTGGATATTGCAGCGCACCCTCCCCAATGGGTCGAGGCATATGCAAGGTAGGAGGTTTGAAATTTAAAACAATTAGAATTTTTATGATATAGCATGAATACAGAAAATGCTGGAAATTTTCATTCGTTAATGTTTGATGTCAATGGCCTTTCATCGGTACAGTTCAACTGAAAGGTCACAGACTTGAAACATGAACTGATCCTGTTGAGCATTTCCAGCATTTTCAGTTTTATTTCAGATTCCCAGCAGCTGCAGTATTTTGCATTTTGTATGAGAATATTTTCTACTTCTGCCACTGAGAAGACAAGGGTCTACTTTACAGAAAAGGCAGAATATTTCAAGGTACCATCTCAAAAGACAGAAAGTTCAGCATTGCTGAAGTACGGCTTGCTACAATTTTATCAGAACTGCAGAGTCACTATTTTTGAGAAGTGAGGAGGGGGAGTTACTCCAATGCCCCCAGGGAATTGGACAATAAGTTGAATACCCAGTTGCTCAGTCAAAGGCAGTCCTTCAGATATGCCGCACAGTACGAAAAATGAGATGCCGAACCCAGATCCACAATCAGAGCTCTGGAGGCCCACAAGACAATGGCAATACCTCAACCAATTAATGAGGATACAGGAACAAACCACAATACCGAGATTAAGATGGAATTTGCACCTCTTTCTCTTCCAAATCTGAGTTCAACTCATTGCAACCGACTAGCTGCATAATAATAAAAGTACAGAAGAAACACCCGCTGACTAATGTTTACACAAACTTTGTTATTTTCTTCCATCTGTGCCACACATTTTTCATTCAAATCTTCTGCCAATTCTGCTCTGATTTGAACTCCTTCTCATTTTTCTCTCTTCTGTTGGGAAGCACCTCGCCTTCATCTGAAATCCCCCCAAGCTGAAGTGACATCCCTCTTCAAAAAAGCAGGAAATTACTTGAGGGGTGCCAGCAGACAGGTTCTGGTTAAACTGCAATAGTGTAAATATTGTGGTTAGACACAGCCCAAGGCAATACAAATAATTCCTCACACTATAAGTGACAACATATATTGTGGGAATGACATGGAATTCTAAGCAGTATTGCCTATTGTTCCAAATCATTGTATATTTTCTGCTTTACTGGTTAATATATTAATGGCTTTAACCACAAGACCAAGAAGGCAAATAAGTTACAGAGAAACTCTGGCTATAATATGTCTAGCAATATATGTGAAGTCCAAATGTGTGCCAGATAGAGGAAGGATTGAGAGGTAGATAGAGAGAACATAGGAGCCTATTGGAAAGAGAGGGAGGATATGGAGAGAAAGAAGGGGGGAAAATAGAAAAAATAAATTGAAAGCATTAAACACCTATGGCTTTGCTCAGTGGTGTTGTTTATTGGCATTGATAGAAATTTCACACCATCCCCTTTGGAAAGGGCAAGTTAATTCCCAGTGTGCACAGACATGGTAAATGCTTTAACTGGTTCAGTGATTCCAGTCCTATAGAGAATGACCTCTATCAAATTTATGTCACCCAGTGTGAAAGGTTTCAATCATCTTATTAAAAGGAAAAATATTACCTTTCCACAAAAAGAATAGAGGTTCTCCAGGAAATATATGCAGGGCTCCCCTGCTGCTTAGATAGCTAGGACAGTGAATAGCTCTACCCTATGAACCAGCAGGATCCCAAATCCAATTCCTTGGCCTATGCTGAGTTGATTACTTTCAACTGAGACTGCAGTCGGTTGCTGCAATTAGCCAGATCCTTGTCTTTAAGGAAGGAAAACCAGTCAGAGTTTCCACTCTCGATTCATATCCAGCGGCTTTTGCTAAGCCAAGTGAAGACAATATTGGCCTCAGCTGTGGCCTCATAACCTGATGAAACTCGTGCTTGGATTCTGCTCTCTGTCCCCTTTCTGATCCCACCCAAAATGAGGAAGGATGATGGTGCTGACTGAGACAAAGTGTGGAGGTGAGGCTAACCATGACCATTCAACAGATAACAAGGTGATAGTTTCCCTATCTTCATTAATAATCCTCACCATTCTATACCTGAAAGAACGTTAATCACAAAAATAGTCAGTAAGCATTGCCAAACATCTTTTTACACATGCCCATCAGATACACAGCGGCTTTATACTTTTTACACTTAGATATACATGAGTAAGATTTAGCAGTAATTTACTTGAACACAAAAACTAATCCTTTGGAGAGGCAGTGCTGCCAGGATCCATCGCCCCTGTTCACATCTTATTGACAAGTAATGCCTTCAGTGTCTTGTTTGGTAATCAGCTACACTCAAAGCGTCTGAGGGTTGCATCAGACCCAGTGTTGCCTTTCAGCATTTCAGCTTCTTTTCAGTTTGTAATCCTAGATCTTTTTCACTGAGCACACTGCTGGTATCTTAATGTGAAGTTCCCAAGTATGTGAACCTTTCAGTTCCCAATCTGCTACCAGCTCAAACTATTTTCTGCACTTAGGAGTGCCAGGAATTCCTATTTCTGTGGCTAACTGAGAAACCTTGAAAGATCCTGATTAGTGGAGGTTTTTTTTCAGGTACACAGTCAGTTGTGCCTATGTGTTATTTGAATGGAAAAACATACATGAAACCTGTAATGGGCAGTCAACTCACTTGCTAGTATTACATCTCTTAACCATTAGAACTAAATATTAAGAGCAGGAGGGTGAATTAATCCTCCTCCAAAATATATAAAAACTATAAGCCTCATATGCAGATCCAAATGCAGAGTCTTTCATTTGTTCATCTAATGACAACACACTGTTGAATGTATCCATATCAAATGAGGATTTAATACATACTGTACAAAATCTCATTCAGCACAATGAACTTCCCTGAATAAGGAGATTTAACATCACAAGATTTTCTCAAAGCACTTCAGGTCCAATCCACTTTTGAAATAAAGTAACTGCTATTTTTTGGGCAAATGGTAAATGAGATAAATAACCAGTTATTCCATTTTTTGTGTTATATTCGAAAAGGAGCAAATATGGACACACCCATCACTTCTTCAGATAACATTAGGGTATCTTTTATGTTCACCTTAACAAGTGGGTAGAGCCTTGATTTAACATCTCATTTGAAAGCTGACACCTCTGACAAGGTAGCACTCCCTCAATACTGCATTGAAGTGTAGACTCTGAGTTCAGTTCTTGGAGCGATATTGGCTCAAACCCATGTCCTTCTGTTCCAGATGCAGGAATTATACTGAACCAATAATGGTATAGTGGTGTTGTCACTGAGCTAATGATCCAGAGGCTCAGGGTAATGACTGGGGACCTGAGTTCAAATCCCACCACAGCAGATGGTGGAATTTGAATTCAATAAAAATCTGGAATTAAAAGTCTAATGATGACCATAAAACCATTATTGATTTTTTATTGTAAAAACCCATTTGGTTCACTAATTCCCTTTAAGGAAGGAAATGCGACACCTGACTCCAGACCCACAGCAAGCCACTCAGTTGTTACAGTCACAAAAACGGAATGAAACTGGACGGACCACCCAGCATTGACCTAGGCCCCAGAAACGATAATGACAAACCCAGCCCTGTCGACCCTGCAAGGTCCTCCTAACTAACACCTGGGGGCTGGTGCCAGAATTGGGAGAGCTGTCTCACAGACTGGTCAAGCAACAGCCTGATATCGTCATCCTCATGGAATCATACCTTACAGATAATGACCCAAACACCACCATCACCATCCCTGGGTATATCCTGTCCCACCAGCAGAGGTATACAGTCAGGAGGGAGTCCTCAAGATTGACTCTGGACCCCATGAAGCCTCTTGGCATCAGGTCAAACATGGGCAAGGAAACCTCCTGCCAATTAATGCCCTCCCTCAGCTGATGAATATTGAACACCACTTGGAGGTGGCAAGGATGCAGATTTTACTCTGGGTGGGGGATGTGCTCAGAGTGGGTCAGTAGCACCACTACTGACGGAGCTGGCCGAGTCCGAAAGGACATAGCTGCTAGACTGGGTCTGCGGCAGGTGGTGAGGGAGCCAACAAGGGGGGAAAACATACCTGACCTCATCCTCATCAACCTGCCTGCTGCAGATGCATCTCTCACCACACAGTTCATGTGGAGATGAAGTCCCGCTTTCACATTGAGGATACTCTCCATTGTGTTGTGTGGCACCACCACCGTGCTAAATGGGACAGATTTCAAACAGATCTAGCAACTTAAGGCTGGGCATCCTTGAGATGCTGTGGGCCATCAGCAGCAGCAGAATTGTACTCGAACACAATCTGTAACCTCATGGCCCAGCATATCCCCCACTCTACCATTACCATCAAGCCAGGCAATCAACCCTGGATCATTGAAGAGTGCAGGAGGACATGCCAGGAGCAGCACCAGGCATACCTAAAAATGAGGCTTCAATCTGGTGAAGCTATAACACAGGACTACTTGCATGCCAAACAGCATAAGCAGCAAGTGATAGATAGAGCTAAGCGATACCACAACTAACGGTTCAGATCTAAGCTCTGCAGTCCTGCCACATCCAGTCGTGAATGGCTTTAGACAATTAAACAACTCACTGGAGGAGGAGGCTCCACAAATATCCCCATCCTCAATGATGGAGGAGCCCAGCACATCAGTGCAAAAGATAAGGCTGAAGCATTTGCAACAATTTTCAGCCAGATGTGCCGAGTGGATGATCCATCTTGGCCTCCTCTTCAGGTCTCCAGCATCACAGACGCCAATCTTCTATCAATTAAATTCACTCCACATGATATCAAGAAACGGCTGAAGTCACTGGATACTACAAAGGCTATAGGCCCTGACAATATTCTGGCAATAGTACTGAAGACTTGTGCTCCAGAACTTGCCGCACCCCTAGCCAAGCTGTTCCAGTACAGCTACAACACTGGCATCTACCTAGCTATGTGGAAAATTGCCCAGGTTTGTCCTGTAAGCAAAAAGCAGGACAAATCCAACCCGACCAATTACCACCTGATCAGTCTACTCTCCATCATCAGTAAAGTAATGGAAGTGCTATTGAGAGGTCCTCGCACAGCAATAACCTGCTGATTGATGCCCAGTGGGTTCTGCCAGGGCCACTCAGCTCCTGACCTCATTACAGCCTTGGCTCAAACATGAACAAGAGAGCTGAACACCCGAGGTGAGGTGAGAGTGACTGCCCTTGACATCAAGGCCGCATTTGATAGAGTGTGGCATCATGGAACCCTGGCAAAACTGGAGACAATGGGAATCGGGGGAAAAATTCTCCACTGGTTGGAGTCATATCTGGCACAAAGGAAGATGGTTATGGTTGTTGGAGGTCAGTCATCTCAGCTCCAGGACATCACTGCAGGAGTTCCTCAGGGTAGTGTCCTCAGCCCAACCATCTTCAGCTGCTTCACCAATGACCTTCCTTCCATCGTATGGTCAGAAGTGGAGATGTTCGCTGATGATTGCACAATGTTCAGCACCATTCACAACTCCTCAGATACTAAAGCAGCCCATGTCCAAAGGCAGCAAGACCTGGACAATATCCAGGCTTGGGCTGACAAGTGGCAAGTAACATTTGCACCATACAAGTATCAGGCAATGACCATCTCCAACAAGAGAGAATCCAACTATCGCCCCTTGATATTCAATGGCATTACCATCACTGAACCCCCACTTTCAACAGCCTGGGGATTACCATTTACCAGAAACTGAACTGGACTAGCCACATAAATACTGTGACTACAAGAGTAGGTCAGAGGCTAGGAATCGTATGACGAGTAACTCGCCTCCTGACTGCCCAAAGCCTATCCACCATCTACAAGGCACAAGTCAGAAGTGTAATGGAATACTCCCCACTTGCCTGGATGAGCGCAGCTCCCAAAACACTGAAGAAGCTGGGCACTGCCAAGGACAAAGCAGCCCACTGGATTGGCACCACATCCACAAACATTCACTCCCCCCACCACTGATGCACAGTAGCAGCAGTGTGTACCATCTACAAGATGCACTGCAGGAACTCACTAAGGCTCCTTCAACAGCACTTTCTAAACCCATGACCACTACTATCAAGAAGGACAAGGGCAGCAGATAGATGGGAACACCACCATCTAGAAGTTTCCCTCCAAGTCACTCACCTTGGAAATATATCGCAGTTCCTTCACTGTCACTGGGTTAAAATCCTGGAACTCCCTCCCTAACAGCACAGTGGGTGTACCTATACCACATGGACTGCAGCAGCTCAAGAAGGCAGCTTCTGACCTACTCTTGTAGCCACAGTATTTATGTGGCTAGTCCAGTTCAGTTTCTGGTAAATGGTAATCCCCAGGATGTTGAAAGTGGGGTATTCAGTGATGGTAATGTCATTGAACATCAAGGGGCGATAGTTGGATTCTCTCTTGTTGGAGATGGTCATTGCCTGACACTCGTGTGGTGCAAATGTTACTTGCCACTTGTCAGCCCAAGCCTGGATATTGTCCAGGTCTTGCTGCATTTGGACATGGGCTGCTTCAGTATCTGAGGAGTCACAAATGGTGCTGAACATTGTGCAATCATCAGCGAACATCCCCACTTCTGACCATATGATGGAAGGAAGGTCATTGGTGAAGCAGCGGAAGATGGTTGGGCAATTAGGGATGGGCAATAAATGCTGGCCCAGCCAACGATGCCCACATCCTATGAATGAAGAATGAAAAAATGTTTGTACTCATCTCCGATGAACCTCTTCCTGTCAGATTTGTTCTTTACTGAGGAAGAACTTATGGCGATGATTCAAAACATCAAGGTTTGCTAAGCTCCTAGTTAAGATTCCTCACCACTGGAAATGCCTGAGCAAACATCTCTGCTGGAGTTAACTCCTCTATTAATGACAGATTCCTTGAATGATACTAAAAGCACTCTCATTATTATCAAAGAGAAAGTCCTAACATTTACATCTACGAGACATGTTAAGATGAATTCGAAACTGTTCCATGGTGTCCTCAACCCTCCTATCACAACCTTTCAAATGGGTTCCAAGGGAATTGTTATCTTGGAGTACAAATTACACCACTTTCAGAATTTATTTAAAGCAAACTGCCTCCTAATTACTTCATCAGATTAAGATGTTGAACTATGATTGCCCCTTTCCATCCTTTCTAGGTAGACTAATATAATTAAAGTTAATCTAATTTACAGTATAGAATATGTTTGTCTAAGCTTGTCAATTTCCCTACAAAAGCTACTTAGTTGAATACTTTAGAAATTTGTGATATCAAGACGATTAACCGGGGGAAACATTGGTTCTGTAAATCTGTAATTATGAAATTTTATGACTCAATTTTATCATTGCTTTTTGTTTTAAAGCTGTGTTAGTTTAGAGCGGAAATTTCACTTCCCTGGCTCATTGGATTTTATTGATGCTCTTTGATCACAGGACATCTTTTCCTGAATTATTTTTATGTTCAGGCCTCTCTAGCTAGACAAGTTTATGTAGCAATAACACCAGCCTCTTTCTAAGGCAGTATTAATTTGATATATATTCAAGTGTCCCCTCTCCACCCCATGTCTGCCCCTGGTCCCTTGGAGCTGCTGTGACACAGCTGTTATCTCAGCTGAGAAACCACTTCAGCAGATGTATTAAATAGGTGACAGTAGCTAGCAACTGTTAAAAGAGGATGCCTAATCTCCAATGCATGAACCCCATGCATCAAGGAGTTGACAGAGGGACAGTTGGTCACTGGTGACCCAGTTTCTGAGTGACACAACAGGGACATAACTTTGGCACGCAGTCAATTCTGGTTGGAATACATGGGAGTTTTTTCAAAGAGAAGACATTGCATACCTTTCCTTCCAGAGCAGGGAAGGAATACTGGGGGGAGTCTTGCAACTACCTGCTGTTGGTGAAGGGAACTGTGTGTATCGGAAAGTCATGGGGAGATCACCCACAATTTCCTGACAAACAAAGCAGAGTACAACTCTCAATGATGATAGCATCATTCAGAAAATTGGTCCTCTCGAGAAAGAGAGGAGAACTAATACCGTTAGATATCTAAAGAAAATTAATCTATGTCTGTTTGGATTTGCCTTCAGCAGTGCTTTCCCTCCATCACAAATCCTTCGACAGAAACAGACATGTCCTTAAAGTTCACGCCCTCACCTACTTTCACCTTATCTTTCTCAGTCCCTCCAGCCAGACTGGGTCTGTAAGTCCATATGACTTTTCATCATTTCTATTATTATTATGAAGACAATTGTATGTAACTATATGTCCCTCTGCACAAAGTCATTTTATTCTGACTTTTCCTTTGACCTGAGTGATCAGTTTTAAAAACAAAAATAAAAACAAAAAAACTGCGGATGCTGGAAATCCAAAACAAAAACAGAATTACCTGGAAAAACTCAGCAGGTCTGGCAGCGTCGGCGGAGAAGAAAAGAGTTGACGTTTCGAGTCCTCATGACCCTTCATCAGCACTTCAGTTCTGTTGAAGGGTCATGAGGACTCGAAACGTCAACTCTTTTCTTCTCTGCCGATGCTGCCAGACCTGCTGAGTTTTTCCAGGTAATTCTGATCAGTTTTAAACTAAGCTAACTTCCTCATTATTCAGAACAATTTATATTATCAACAAGATTAACAAGATTAAGTTCTGTAGATATTTTTAACTTCTTCCTGTCAGTGCCTAAAATCACGAGATCCTGGGATCCAAGGTGTATTCTTGAGGTTGGACCTTGACTCGTGTCTGAATGAGAAAATTCTGCAGAAATGGAGAATCTCATTGGAAAGCTGAATGCCAGCGTTTCTCTCCTGGGCACAGTTACTGTAGTGGACATCGATCTCACCCGGTAGTCTCACGCCTTTTTCAAAAATTCTAAATGTTCTCAAATCAAAGTTCGATCCCGGGTGTAACAAGAGAGCCTTGATTTCCAAAACTTCCAATATTGAGTTAATAAGATCTGACAGCAATAACAGCATCATTAAACTCCAATCAAACCATTGAACGAGAAGCACACCAACTTTTGTTTCTTAGGCTGTACCAAACAATTTTCCAAATATTCAACAGAATCCAAGTATGCCCACTTGTCTCACTGCACTCAAAATCTGAAAATAATGTTTAGAAGCTTGCACTCTTTTTCAATTGGACACTGTTTGAGTTCATAGCCATTCAGCAGACTGCGGAGCTATGATTTGCCACGAGGTTGGTATATCATTCTGTAAGTTCAGAAAAGAGTTTCAAATCAATAAGAATTTTCTGTAGGACTGATTCAAATTTTTTTTTATTTGTTCCTGGGATATGGGCATCGCTGGCTAGGCCAGCATTTATTGCCCATCCCTGATTGTCCTTGTTCAGAGGGCACTTAAGAGTCAACCACATTGCTGTGGGTCTGGAGTCACATATAGGCCCAACCAGGTAAGGGCAGTAGAGATTTTCTTCCCTAAAGGGCTTTAGTGAACCAGATGTATTTTTACCACAGTTGACAATGGTCATCATCAGAGTTTTAATTCCAGATTTTTTATTGAATCGAAATTTCACCATCTGCCGTGGGTTGACACATCTCTAATAAATTGTCACTAAATTAAGCAAAGAATCCTCCCCATATATACCATGGGCAGGCTTTTTGGCTCTGTGTGTGGGCGCGATGGGCCAGGGAGTGGCCAGAGAATGGACCGTCTCCCACGATTGGTCCCCCCACTGTGATTTCACGCTGTCTGGCCAATTGACAGCCAGCCAGCATGAAACGCGCGCTGATAACCTCAGTGCTGCCAGGGTGGGGGTGGGGGGAGAACGGGTACTGAAGCAGATCTGGGCACAGGGGAGGCGTGGAATGAAAGCTTCCTGAAGGCAGAGAGCTGCCTCAGGGAGCCGAAGAATTAAAACAAAAATCAATAAAGATCTTAAAATCCAGAGAAATGTCCGCGCAGTCACCCGAACAGATAAATGATGAAAATTCTTTCTATACATTTTTATTTTTTTTAAATTTAATAATGGAAACCTCAGCCCGCCCTTGGATGAGATTTAATCAAAAATGCAAATTCTGCCTGGCTGATTTGTCCGTCCGCCAACTGTAAGGTTTGGATGGACCACAAAAAACCGGGGGACAATTGGAACTTTAATAAAACATAAATCTCACACCAATGATTTAGACCATCTTTGTTGACATGAACAGTGAAACTAAAATTTGTTAAGATAGAACAAGATTGCTATTCAAAGATGAGGGTGCTGAGGAATGGGACTTGCTCTGGCCGGCCTCCCATTCGTACCTCCGTCTGCAGAAAAATGAAAAAAATTGAATATAACGAAGTATAATCTTATGACCATAGACCAGGTCACTTCGAAGGCTGTGTGTCCACCAAGTCTCTTAAACTGTCTTTGATCTTTTTAGGATCCATTGTGGATTTTCCAATATTTTCAGGAGGCTCTGAACCTTCCAAAAGAAGAAGTGAACTCGGGGTATTGGGTCAAAGAAATAATACTTAGCTATTATCGTTTATTATCTTTTTGCACTGCTCTTACATACAAATACGGGTAACATATCTCAGTTTTTCATAGGAGTGATACATTCTCCTATGCTGGTCCATTCCTCACCAAAGGGATCTATTGCTGCTAAAGTACCTTATTTAAGCTAAGCTGAGTGTGATTGGTAATTTTGTCAGTACGCAATTTTAGATATTTTCCAACAAGGTTATACAAGAAGGAAATATAAAAGCGTGCATAGATTATAGCCTCAGTGACGCAACTATTGTACCATCTGGAATTCCCTCAGTTCCGGGTTGTATCAGCTCCTTCGTGGGTCAGTACTATATCCATGGTATTATGCAAAGAGATCCCAGCAGATGAAGTCAATCACAGAGCTCCCAGAGCAGTAGCTGCTGTGTGCATTCCAGTGTTATAGTATTGAGCAATGCATTCCTTAGCATGACTGGGATATAGGCCAGTTCTGCTTATTGCAGCAGGTTCCACTGCCCTTGACAGCAAGTTGAATTCTCTGCAAATGTACAACACTTCAGTGATAATTGTGTGGATTACTTCAAGTCAGAAACACAATGGGCAGCAGGTATAAACAATTCATTCATTCATGCATGTGTGCTCTGTCTGATGGCTGGTGCGTGGCTAAACGTCTGCTGACCCTTCATCCTGAGCCATTTTCTTGGCAGCTTTTGTTAGTGGTGGATGGTCATTGCTTTCCACTCTCGGGCCAAGGCGGGGAAGTAGGTCCCAAGCCTACGTCAGCTGGAACAGGGATTGAACTCACTCTGTTGGTGTTATCCTGAACACACACTGGCCATCTGGCCAACTAAACTCATACCTTGGGGTACTTTTTATGACCCACTCCTCCCACTGCAGAGTTTCATTCAAGTGTTCTGCCTGTCAGAATTCAGGTGTGGAGATCCATGCAGCCAGTTTGTAACCCACTTAATTTTCTGCCTGTCTGTTTTAGATTCTAACATTTTCCTCTCACAGCCTAACACCTATTCTTTACTCTTACCTATTTTGGAATTGATCGTTTAATGTTTATTCTTCAATTCGTTTGTGCAAGATTGCCCATCTTGTTGAAATTGAGGAAAAAAATACATTGGTTTGTCACACGGGCGACTGATCGACATTAGGAAGACACACGGTGTGTAATTTCACCTGTTTGCCCCTCATATCAAGGTAAAGTTTGAGTTCTTCAGAGAAATGCTTCTTTTTGAGAGCAAATAGTTCGATCTTTGTTTACTCTCAGTTCAGCTCAGAGACTCACACGTTTGACCTGAAGTTGGTGGCACCAATCCAATTTACCTCTGTTCTCACTTTAGGACATTTGTTGATTGGTAAGTGCGCTTGTGACAACATTGCCTTGGAGGTGCACAACAGCATGCATTTCATACATATAAAAAGCATACTTTATAATATAAACTATATACCATATTATACAAAAAATCCAAAAGGAAATTTAGGAAAAAAATGACCTAAAAGCGTTTAGAATGTGGAGCCTACTCCAACCTGGAGGAGTTGAGGTGAATCGCATACATTCATTTAACGGGAAACTAGGTAAGTATGTGAGAGAGAAAGGAATAAAACGTTCTGCTGATGGGTTGGGATGAAGAGAGCAGGTAGGAGGCTTGTGTGGAGCATAAATGCTGGGATTGACCAGTTGGGCTGAATGGCCTCTTTCTGTGCTGTAAATTCTAGCCAGTTTGACTTTACAACTGTGGCTCTTGGTAGGAGTGGGGTGGAGGGTAAGAGTGGGGTGGAGGGTAGGAGTGGGGTGGAGGGTAAGAGTGGGGCAGAGGGTAGGAGTGGGGCGGAGGGTAGGAGTGGGGCAGAGGGTAGGAGTGGGGTGGAGGGTAGGAGTGGGGTGGAGGGTAAGAGTGGAGCAGAGGGTAGGAGTGGGGTGGAGGGTAAGAGTGGGGCAGAGGGTAGGAGCGGGGCGGAGGGTAGGAGCGGGGCGGAGGGTAGGAGCGGGGCGGAGGGTAGTAGTGGGGTGGAGGGTAGGAGTGGGGGTGGGGGTGGGGTGGCCACAAACCTCACTGTCGGGAGTGGAGGGTGGTAAACATACAAAAGCAGATTAGCAACGGGTGTAAATTGTTCCGGTCCCGGTTATGAGACTTTTTCCTGCCAAAAGAAACTTGAAATGAAACATGAGCAGGATTGAGGCTCAACAGTGACACAAGGTGGAGAGAGACAGCTTCACATTAGATTTCTCAGATGCAGCTGCCACTGGATGGAGTGAACATCAAACTGAGGTTAGATTTTCCATTACAAACAGTGAAGAGATCACATTAAGATTCAATTAAGAGGGTTATAGATGGTGGGCGGGTTACAGGTTGCCTATGAAACTCCAAGCTAGAACCCTGGAGACCAAGCAGAAAGAGATATACAGATCAGTGCAGTTCATTCCATTCTGAACATTTAAATTCAGTTCATTGCAGAGGAATATTGTTTTATTATATTTTGCTTAGCGTGTCAAAATGTAGAATACAATAGCCTTAATTTACCTGAAGGAGAGCCTTGCTATAAATCAACCTTTACTGCTGGAATGGGGAAGGTGGTGGAGGGAGGGTGTGGGGTGGAGGGAGGGTGTGGGGTGGAGGGGGGTGTGGGGTGTGGGATGGAGAGGGTGTGGGGTGGAGTGCGGTGTGGGGTGGAGGGGGGTGTGGGTTGGAGGTAGGTGTGGGGTGGAGTGGGGTGTGGGGTGGAGGGGGGTGTGGATTGGAGTTAGGTGTGGGTTGGAGGTAGGTGTGGGGTGCAGTAGGGTGTGGGGTGGATGGAGGGTGTGGGGTGGTGGGAGGGTGTGGGGTGGAGGTAGGTGTGGGGTGGAGGGAGAGTGTGGGGTGGTGGGAGGGTGTGGGGTGGAGGTAGGTGTGGGGTGCAGTGGGGTGTGGGGTGGAGGGAGGGTGTGGGGTGGAGAGAGAGTGTGGAATGGAATGGGGTGTGAGGTGGTGGGAGAATGTGGGGTGGAGTGGGGTGTGGGGTGGAGTGGGGTGTGGAGTGGAGGTAGGTGTGGGGTGCAGTGGGGTGTGGGGTGGTGGGAGGGTGTGGGGTGGTGGGAGGATGTGGGGTGGTGGGAGAGTGTGGGGTGGAGGTAGGTGTGGGGTGCAGTGGGGTGTGGGGTGGAGGGAGGGTGTGAGGTGGAGGTAGGTGTTGGGTGGAGGGAGGGTGTGGGGTGGTGGGAGGGTGTGGGTGGAGTGAGGGTGTGGGGTGGAGGTAGGTGTGGGGTGGAGTGGGGTGTGGGGTGGGGGGAGGGTTTGGGGTGGAGGGAGGGTGTGGGGTGGAGGGAGGTGTGGGGTGGAGGGAGGGTGGAGGGTAGTGGGAGGGTGGGGGGTGGTGGGAGGGTGTGGAGCATGGGATGGAGGGGGTGTGGGGTGGAGGGAGATGTGGGGTAGAGGGGGTGTGGGCTGGAGGGGGGTGTGGGTGGTGTAGGTTGTGAGGTGGATGGGGGTGTGGGGTGGAGGGGGGTGTGGGGTGTGGTGTGGAGGTGAGTGTGGGGTGGAGGGGTTGTGGGGTGGAGGGGGATGAGGGGTGGAGGGAGGGTGTGGGGTGGAGGGGGGTGTGGGGTGGAGGGGGGTGTGGAGTGGAGGGAAGGTGTGGGGTGGAGGGGGGGGTGTGTGGTGGAAGGTGTTGGGTGGTGGAAGGTGTTGGGTGGAGGGAGAATGTGGGGTGGAGGGGGGTGTGGGGTGGAGGGAGAGTGTGGGGTGGAGGAGGGTGTGGGGTGTGAGGTGGAGTGGTGTGGGGTGGTTGGGAGTGTGCGGGGTGGAGCGAGGGTGTGGGGTGGAGGGAGGGTGTGGGTTGGGGGAGGGTATGGGTTGTGGGGAGGGTGTGGTTGGAGGGGGGTGTGGAGTGTGGGGTGGAGGGAGGGTGTGGGTTGTGGGGAGGGTGTAGGTTGGAGGAGGGTGTGGGGTGGAGGGGGTGTGGGGTGGAGGGGATGTGGGGTGGTGGGGTTTGGTTTGGAAGGGGTGTGGGGTGGAGGGAGGGTGTGGGGTGGAGGGGGGTGTGGGGTGGAGGGGGGTGTGGAGTGGAGGGAAGGTGTGGGGTGGAGGGGGGTGTGTGGTGGAAGGTGTTGGGTGGTGGAAGGTGTTGGGTGGAGGGAGAATGTGGGGTGGAGGGGGGTGTGGGGTGGAGGGAGAGTGTGGGGTGGAGGGGGGTGTGGGGTGTGAGGTGGAGTGGTGTGGGGTGGTTGGGAGTGTGCGGGGTGGAGCGAGGGTGTGGGTTGGGGGAGGGTATGGGTTGTGGGGAGGGTGTGGTTGGAGGGGGGTATGGGTTGTGGGGAGGGTGTGGTTGGAGGGGGGTGTGGAGTGTGGGGTGGAGGGAGGGTGTGGGTTGTGGGGAGGGTGTAGGTTGGAGGAGGGTGTGGGGTGGAGGGGGTGTGGGGTGGAGGGGATGTGGGGTGGTGGGGTTTGGTTTGGAAGGGGTGTGGGGTGGAGGGAGGGTGTGGGTTAGAGGGGGGTGTGGGGTGGAGGGGGTGTGGGGTGGAGGGGGTGTGGGGTGGAGGGGATGTGGGGTGGTGGGGTTTGGTTTGGAAGGGGTGTGGGGTGGAGGGAGGGTGTGGGTTAGAGGGGGGTGTGGGGTGGAGGGGGTGTGGGGTGGAGGGAGGGTGTGGGTTGTGGGGCGGGTGTGGGTTGGAGGGGGTGTGGGGTGGAGGGGTTTGGGTTGGAAGGGGTGTAGGGTGGAGGGAGGGTGTGGGTTGTGGGGAGGGTGTAGGTTGGAGGAGGGTTTGGGGTGGAGGGGATGTGGGGTGTGTGATGATTGGGGATGTGGGGTGGAGGGAGGTTTGGTTGTGGGGTGGAAGGGGTTGCGGCGTGGAGGGGGGTGTGGGGTGCGGGGTGGAGGGAGATGTGGGGTAGATGGGGGTGTGGGGTAGATGGGGGTGTGGGGTAGATGGGGGTGTGGGGTGGACGGAGATGTCGGGTAGATGGGGGTGTGGGGTAGATGGGGGTGTGGGGTAGATGGGGGTGTGGGGTGGAGGGAAGGTGTGGGGTGTAGGGGGGTGTGGGGTGTGGGGGTTGTGGGTTGTGGGGTGCAGGGGGATGTGGGGTGGAGGGGTGTGTGAGGTGGAGTGGGGTGTGGGGGTGTGGGTTGTCGAGTGGAGGGGGATGTGTGGTAGAGAGGGATGTGGGGTGGAGTGAGATGTGGGGTGGAAGGAGGTGTGGGGTGTGGGGGGTCTGTGTTGTGGGGTGGGGGGGTTGTGGGGTGGAGGGGGTGTGGGGTGAAGGGGGGTGTGGGATGGTGGAAGGGTGTGGGGAGGAGGGAGTGTGTGGGGTGCAGGGAGGGTGTGGGGTGGAGGGGGTTGTGGGGTGGAGGGAGCGTATGGGTGTAGGGAGTGTGTGGGGTGGAGGGAGTGTGTGGGGTGGAGTGGGATGTGGGGTGGTGGGAGGATGTGAGGAGGAGGGACGGTGTGGGGTGTAGGTAGGGTGTGGGTTCGAGGGGGTTGTGCGGTGGAGGGAGGGTGTGGGTGTAGGTAGGTGTGGGGTGGAGGGGTCTGTGGGGTGGAGGGAAGGTGTGGGTGTAGGGGGGTGTGGAGTGGAGGAGGGTGCAGGGTGGAGGAAGGTGTGGGTTGGAGTTGGGTGTGGGTGGAGGGGGGTGTGGAGTGGAGGAGGGTGCAAAGTGGAGGGAGGTGTGGGTTGGAGGGGGGTGGTGGGTAGAGGGAGGGTGCAGGGTGGAGGGAGAGTGTGGGGTGGAGGGGGTGGTGGGTAGAGGGAGGGTTCAGGGTGGAGGGAGGGTGTGGGGTGGAGGGGGTGGTGGGTAGAGGGAGGGTGCAGGATGGAGGGGGGTGTGGAGTGGAGGGGTTGTGGCGTGCAGGAGGGTGTGCGTTGGAGGTAGGTGTGTGGTGGAGGGGGGTGCAGGGTGGAGGGAGGCTGTGGGGTGGAGGGGGTGTGAGATGGAGGGGGTGCAGGGTGGAGCCTGGGTGTGGGTGGAGGGGGTGGTGGGTAGAGGGAGGGTGCAGGGTGGAGGGAGGGTGCAGGGTGGAGGGAGGGTGTGGGGTGGAGGGGGCAGTGGGTAGAGGGAGGGTGCAGGGTGGAGGGAGGGTGTGGGGTGGAGGGTGTGGGGTGGAGGGGGTGTGGGGTGGAGGCGGATCTGGGGTTGTCCTCATTACGTGATTCTAATAATTAACTGTTTGGGAGTCAGGGATTGTGTCAGCCTTAAATGTTCAAATAAAGCAACAAACAATCTCCATCAAAAATGTCTCAAATTAGCATATCCAGTGGAAGGGACATAAATCTAAGAACGCCTTTAACTGGTCAGATACGGAATGTATGAGAATCCCTTTACACAGAGGGTGGTGAGAATGTGGAGCTCATTGCCACATGGAGTGGCTGAAGCAGTTAATATTGTCTTGTTTAAGAGAAAAAGACAATAAAGAGGACAGGGTGGGAGCAGGAAATTAGAAGGTGGGAAGGCTCCTGTGAGCTAGGAAAACCAGCAGAGACAAGTTGGGCTGAATGGCCTGTTTCTGTGTTGTAGCTTCTATGTCATAGCTTCTCCTTACAGCGAGTTACTTCAACAAGAAGCAATGTGTGTACTTATCTCAAATGAGGTCGGATGTGGAAGAGGGAACATAACTAAAGTCAAGCTCTGGGTTTTTTCAAGATCGCTTTTGAAATTCTGACAAAAACCATGATGTGCAAAATCAAAATCTAGTCAATGTCTGTCACTCCCCAGCACCTATTAAACTGCTCGACTTCAGGATGGCAAACCTCTGGCATTAACTGAAATGATTGCTGCCTGATTTGGGGGGGAATCAGCCTCAAGCATTTCATCTTTTGTTCTTTCTTGGCAATTTTTTAAATGTTAACATTTAATGAACTTTGCCATAGTGGGTGACAAGATGTGAACTGGTAGGAGAAACACAATTAACTCCCCTGCTCTGAACAGTAGGTTTGACTAATGGGATCGCCAGTCAGCAGCCTGAAGAGATAGTGCAATCGACAGTAGTGAGGGCATATCTTTAGCAGTGGCAGCCAAGTTATAACTTCTGTTAACATGCGTGTTGGGGAGGAAAGGATGACAGCTCTCGGTGTAATTTGAAGGAGATGAGGCTTAGGGCAAATGAAGGAGCATTTGTTTGCAGTGTGGTTGATCTCAGTGGAGCACAGCCTCTGGCAGTATTGGAGAGCCGGTTCAAAGCTGATAACAGCAACACAAGGCAGTAAGTATACATGGCTGTTGCTGGTAATACTCGAGGTTGCATGTGTGCTACTAATTTGTCTAACTGTGAGAGCACAATTGCCAGGATTGTGTCTGACTTTAGGTGATTTCAAAGTGGAACTTCACATTTTTCTAAATATTCCAGCCGTATTCCCCAAAGGAAACAGAGGATTGGAACCAAACACGTTAAATCGGTCCAGGTTGTATAATCTTGAAACCTGACACAAAATGGTAAAGTTCATTAAATGTTAGCATTTAAAAAATTGCAACGAAAGAACAAAAGATGAAATGCTTGAGGCTGTTTCCCCCCCGAAATCAGGCAGCAATCTTTTCAGTTAATGCCAGAGGTTTGCCATCCTGAAGTCGAGCAGTTTAATAGGTGCTGGGGAGTGACAGACATTGACTAGATTTTGATTTTGGACATCATGGTTTTGGTCAGAATTTCAAAAGCGATCTTTAAAAAACCCAGAGCTTGACTTTAATTATGTTCCCTCTTCCACATCCGACCACATTTGAGATAAGTACACACATTGCTTCTTGTTGAAGTAACTCGCTGTAAGGAGAAGCCATTACATAGAAGCAGTGCATACTGAGTGGAAGGACGTCATTCAGCCCATTGAGTTTGCAGCAGCTCCTCCGAAGAGCAGCCTAGTTATTCCCACTTGCCGCTCTTTCCCCATTTCTCTGCAGCTCTTTCTTCTTCAAGTATTTATTGAATTCCCTTCGGAAGGTGGCTATTGACACTGCTCCCACCACCTTATCAGGTAACACATTCCAAATCCTGACTAAAGAAGTTTTCCCTCACATCATCTCTGGTTCTTTTGCCAATCACCTTAAATCTGTGCCCTCTTTCTCCTTTATTAAGTGTTCAGTTGCTTAGATAACCTTTTCATTCTTTGATGGGATGTGGGCATCACTGGCTGGGCCCCTCACTAATTGCCCTTAAGCTGAGTGCCTTGCTCAGCCAATTCAGAGGGCAGTTAAGAGCCAACCACATTGCTGTTGGCCTGGAGTCACATGTAGGCGAGGCTGGGTAAGGACAGCAGATTTCCCTCCCTAAAGAGCAACAGTGAACCAGATGGGTTTTTTTCACAACAATCGATGATCGTTGTCTGGTGAGGTCAGCTTTATATTCCAGACTTATTAATTGAATTTAAACCCCACCCGCTGCTGCGATGGGAATTGAACTCCTGTCCCTGCAGCATCAGCCTGGGTCTGGAGATTACGAGTCCAGTGGCATTACCAACACAGCAGCATCTCCCCACAACCATACAGCATTAATGATAAATGACTGTTATGGTTCCCTGATTTAGTTTGAATTCACTGAAAAAAACAACACTGTTACTTCCTCCCTCTACTCACATGACCCCCTACTGAGGGCTTTTCATCCTCTGCCCTATTGTTCATGTTGATATTCTCCTTCCCTCACCACAGTACTGGCCCACACTGGCTGGAATGGGACACTGGGACATGGGGATTCTTGTGATATAACCAGAGCTGCAAATTTTAAATTGTGCCTATTTGCCGATTTCAAATGCTGCCAGGCAGTTGTTGCGATTTACATTTTGAGGGAACTCTGGGCATGTTCCCATGGAAACAAATGAATTTTGAAATTATTAGTACTTTCATTTTTGTCAAAGGTGGTAAATAAATGTAACTAGCTGTGTGTTTCTGAATTAACGGTTGGACTCGATTCATCTGCATGTGCTCTACATGATTGTCATAGGTAAGTAGAGACGCTGCCAGTAGAGGAGCTTTCTTTTTTATTCATTCATGGGATATGGATGTCACCGGCTAGGCCAGTGTTTATTACCCATCCCTGGTTTCCCTTGAGAAGGTGGTGGTGAGCTGCCTTCTTGAACCGCTGCAGTCCATGTGGTGTAGGTACACCCACAGTGCTGTTAGGGAGGGAGTTCCAGGATTTTGACCCAGTGACAGTGAAGGAACGGCCGATACAGGGCTGAATTTGGCACCACTACCCCTCCCCACCCTGCTGGGTGTGTTTTCGGTGGTTAGGTGGATGCACTTATATATCAAGTGGCCGGTCCTTCATCTTCCTGCCCACCCCTGACCCAGACCCCATATTATAGGCAGGGGGGGGGGGGGGGGGGGGGGGGGGGGGGGGGGGGGGCGGTGTTGAAGGGTGGGGCGGGGGGGGCAGGTAAGACAGCTGCCCATCCTTAGCCAATTGAAATCCTTAAGTGGCCAATTATTGCCCACTTAAGGCCCTCAATCTGTCTCTGCCGTAATGCTGGCCAGCAGAAGATGGACTAGAATGGGCAGCCAGTTTTTTTTACCAGCTTTGGTGAAAGGGTGGGAAGGAAGGAGAGTTATCTCCTTTGGGGGTGTCCTGTGTGCACCCAGGGCACTCCACCCCATGAATTTATCCCACACATTTCTACCTTTCTGCATGGCCTTCAAAACACCAAAGCCACCACCCCCTCCCTAGACTCCCCGATCCTTCCCCGTACAAAAATTCCAGACTTATCTGAGTGAGGAGGCCAAGTTCTCTTCATTCCAGGGACTCCTTGCAGCCCCAACAGTGTACACTGCTCAGTTCTGGTGCTGCTGGGATTGCTAGAGCTGCTGGCAAATCAGATTGGCCAATTCCCACCTCATTAAGGCCGCTTGGAGTGTGCTGTAGCTGAGAGATGACCTTAGTTAAAGTTGGTCCATTTGGAATTGACTTTTCTTCTGGGGGACGAGAGCTGCGCGCACCCCCCTGTGTAAGATTCAGTCCATAGCTCCAATTCAGGATGGCAAATAGCTTAGAGGTGTACTTGTAGGTGGTGGTCTTCCCATGCATCTGCTGCTCTTGTTGTTCTAGGTGGTGGAGGTCAAGGCTTTGGAAGGTGCCGCTGAAGGAGCCTTGGTGAGTTGCTGCAGTGCATCTTGTGGACGGTACACACACTGCTGCTACTGTGCGTCGATGGTGGAGGGAGCGAAAGTTTAAGATGGCAGATGGGATGCCAATCATTCAGGCCGCTTTACCCTGGATGCTGTCAGGATTGTTAAGTGCTTTGGAACTGCACTCATCCAGAGTGGAGGGGATCAGGATGGAAACGTAGAGGGAGGAGGGGTGGGGGGGAGGGAAGGAAGGGAGAGAGGGGAGTGGGAAGGGAAAGTTGGAGTGGGGAAGAGATATGAGAGGGAGGGGTAGAGAAGTTGGTAGAAGCGATGGGCTAGAGTGGGAGAGAGAAGGGGAGATTTGGGAGGGGAGAACGTGTCTGAATGAGGGCAGATAGATGTCTGAGTGCAGATTGTGCCTCATCGTTGGGTGGCGTATGAAGGCAGGGAAATGATTTCACTTCAGTGGGGCCAACATCTGATTTTTTTTTCCTCAGGGATGTGTGTATGTATCAGAATCCTGTTCTGGCCTTAGAGCGAGGAGGTTATTGGCACACTCCACCTGTTAACTGGCTAAAAAGCTGCACAGAATAAGATTCAGTCACAACTGCCCCTGGATTCCTCTCAGCAGGAATTCTATTTTACTATCTTTCAACTTCCTTCTCCTGAGAGTTTTAAACAAGCCTTTATTGTTTTTTGCTTCATCTCTATGATTCCAAAGGTAATTATCTAATTGATCCCTTAGCTGACTCTGTTATGTAACCTGTACCCACTGTGCCACCTACGTTTGGAATTTGAGAGGTCTCACCATTTTTAATATCTAATACATGTAATTATTTGTAAAAGAATTTCAACAATGGTTTTTGAAGTTTTCAAAACAGAAAATGCTTTGGGTGGTAGTCTGGAAACATATGTTTAATTGAGCAAGTGCAGGCTGATCAAAGACTCAGACAGGAACCTAGACACTGCTGGGCATGACTCAACACCAGAGCTCACATTCGAGGTTTTGATTTAATGATATTAGCTCGCTTTCATCCATCCTGGACCTACTTATAAACATAACCTTTTTATTTAACACAGTTAAATCAGTGGATCTTCAAACCATCTCTAGGCTGCTACAGATTTAGGCATCAATGCAACAGTGATCCAGTTTTGCCTTGTGAGTGTGGAGAGGAATTGGATCGGTAAAGTTGGATGACATCGCTGTGATCACTTTTATTTTCATCCTTAGAATATCTGCGATCATTTCACGCAAACCTTCTTTTAAAATTCAAAAGACAATTATAGTAGTTTTCAAATAACAGAATTATGCTATAAAATGCCAGAAATCTAAATTATTGGTGTGCAGGGATATGACAGGCCTTTATAAAAATTGATTCTCGTGATTTACCATTACTGCAAACTGTGCTCTTTTGTAGTTTACAGTGTTACAACATGCAATAAAAAGGACCCATGATTCAGTTAATCTGCATCTTAAATCACATCTAGCCTGTGTCCCATGATGCTTTTAGTCTAACCCCTTGTCTTCATTTGGCATATGGGCCATGGGTTAACCCATTCACAGGTTAGTTCTGAAAGATCAGACATGTTGTGGCCTGCATCAGTGTTTTTTTTTGAGATGCCTGGGCTGCTTTTGCTAGTGTCACCCAGTTTGACAGAGGGGCTGAAGTTAATTGTAACACCCCAACTGGTTGACTGTGGACTGAAGCTGGGACTTGCTGGTCTGTGCCTCAGAGCCAAACATCAGTAAAACAGTTTAATTTGTCAGTTTCACATTGCTGTTACTGAGAACTTGCTGCATGCAAATTGATTGCTGGGGTTCCTACTTTACAAAAGTGGTTACACTTCAAAAAGCTATAAAGTGCTTTGGAACATCTTGTGGTTATGAAAGGGGGTTATAAAATGCAAATCTTTCTTTTACCACACAACATGATGCGTTTAATCCATCAGGGCTAATCATTGTAGTTTTAAATTATGATATGACTTTAACAAATGCTGAAAAAAGTGCATATTTTGATGGACGCATAGTAGATTAATGGAATCATTTTATCCGATCAAGTATACATAATCATTTGGAAGGAAGCGTGTCTTTCATTCCTTCATAAATTTTCTTTCTGTTGTGAATATTGTTTACAAGGATTTGAACAAAATGACAGACAGTTTCAGCAATGCATTACTGTCCCTATAAAAACAAAAAAACTGCAGGTGCTGGAAATCCAAAACAAAAACAGAATTACCTGGAAAAACTCAGCAGGTCTGGCAGCATCGGCGGAGAAGAAAAGAGTTGACGTTTCGAGTCCTCATGACCCTTCGACAGAACTAGTTCTGTCGAAGGGTCATGAGGACTCGAAACGTCAACTCTTTTCTTCTCCGCCGATGCTGCCAGACCTGCTGAGTTTTTCCAGGCATTACTGTCCCTGTTGATCATAATTATGTTGCACAAGGCATTAACTATCAGCAAGTCAACCCTATTGAACTTGCGAAATTCATCAATACCTGGAGCAGACTGTTTCTAGAACCATCTCTACTTTGCTTGATCTAGTTCAATTCTTTGTTCTTTCCCTTAATTGGGAACAGGCTGTCTGTGGGTGAGCTGACTGGGATGAGAATTAAGGTCATCTCAGGAGCAGATGTGCTCCCTCAGCCTCCACAAGGAAAGTTTGTGCCTCTCCAACCCTGGTCTGCATCCTTCGCTTCTTTCAGAATGTGAGGTCTTCCTGAAGCCCCTCTCCGTGACTTATCTGAATGCTGGTGATGGTTCCTTCAGTCCCACTGGCAGCCTCCTGTTGCCTGAAATGATACTCCCCAGCATTCCAACAGCCAACTAACTGGGAGGCCTGGGTGTTAAAGTAAACACGACTGACGTCGGGGTGGGGCGTGGGATGGGGCTGATGGTGGCGGTACACACCTCACCCCCCCTCACCTCGTTTCCCCACCCCCACCTCATTGCTTCCTGCTCTGGGTAGACATTAGCTGTTTTTACTGGAGCTCTTTGTGCTGAGATCTCAGGTGACTTCAGAGTTGACACATCTCATCCTGAAATGGGCACTGGTCCCATTTCTGAAATGAATCTGCCCATACCCTACATTTTCTTTTCGGCTATCACATTGCTCATGTTTCCCCCTAGTTGACAAATATGTCAACAAAAGATGAATAAGGTGAAAGTTCAGCTACAGCTTTCCACCCTCTCCCTCCCCTTTCCCTCTCTCTCCTGATGAAGATATGCCCGGGGACAGGGCGATAGATGAATTATTGTTGTCTGGACATATAGGAAAGCTGCTCTGTCCAAGAACAATGGTGCACCTTCACAGCAATAAACTTGCCCTGAAGTCTCATGGCTCAGTCCTGCCCGTGATTTGACCTGTGAAATGAGTTTGATACCTGACACACATGCCAAGGATGGGTTTCAGTGTGTGGGAGTTCAGCTATATGTCTATCTCACACTGCCGTTTTAACCAAATGTGGAATACATGCCACAAAATAGAGCAATAACTGCAATAATGAAACCAGTTAGACTATAAGACCACAATGGTTTCATAACTTGATGCAAGTTGTCACCCTCACTTACAAAATAGATAATAATTAGGACTGTTCTATTCCTATTCCATTTATATTGAAGATTGACTTCCTGCGTAAAAAGAGAAAAGAAAGACTTGAATTTATCTAGTACCTTTCGTGACCCAAAGTGCTTTACAGCCAATGAAGTCATTTTGAAGTGACTTAAGTGACAGCCAATTTGCACACAGCAAGCTCCCACAAACAACAATGTGATAACTGCTAGATAGTTCATTTTTGTGATGTTGATCGAGGGATAAATATTGGCCAAGACTTTGGGATAACTCCTCTACCCTTTGAAATAGTGCCACAGGATCTTTCACATTCACCCGAGAAACCAGAGGGAATCTCAGTTTAATGCTCCACCTGAAAGACAGAGCCTCCAAAAGTGCAGCGCTC
The DNA here is from genome assembly GCF_017639515.1 of Carcharodon carcharias. Classification (NCBI taxonomy): domain Eukaryota; kingdom Metazoa; phylum Chordata; class Chondrichthyes; order Lamniformes; family Lamnidae; genus Carcharodon; species Carcharodon carcharias. The sequence continues at coordinate 142,068,187 of NC_054479.1, forward strand.
CCTCAGAATAATGCTCTGGAGTGTGAGCCTAGACTTTTGTGCTCGAATGTGGCTCAAACCAACAATCTCTTGAATCAGAGGGAAGAATGCTACCCACAGCTGACATAGTGCATCATATAGACAACATGAGCGCAGCTTCCCACAATATACAGAGCAATGGGTGTTACCGAGCATCAACATGGTGTTGGTTCCTTCAATGCCTGCTCTTGTTCTGGGAGGAGGTGGCCTGAACTCTTTCTCAAGCGTAGCTGATAATCCATCCGACCCCACCATATGTCTTCTTCATATGAGTGTGGATATTCTGAATATTCTCCATGTATTCTGCAGGACAGATTCAAAGTACCGGCAGTAATTCTGTAAGGGGTACACACATAAAGTGTCTCTGCTCCTGCTGTTGTTGTCATATTTGTCCCTGAGATGAGCTTTTGACCAAATATCTGTTCATCACTAAGATCGTCTATTTCCACCTCCATAATATCACCTGATGTCACCCCTACCTCAGCTCATCTGCTACTGAACCCTTCATGCTTGCCTTTGTTACCTCTAAACTTGTCTATTCCATTGCAGACCTGACTGGTCTTCCATATTAGACCCTGTGTAAATTTGAGCTCTTCCAAAACTCTGCTGCCCACGTCCATTTCTCATACCAAGTCCCATTCTCCTCAAAGTCCTGTGCTTGCTAATCTAACTTAACTCCTGGTAAAGCAACATCACAATATTAAAATTACCATCCTTGTTTTCAAATCGCACCCATGACCTCCCTGCTTGCTTTCTCTCTCCTGCAGCCCCACAACCCTCTGAGATTTCCGTTTTCATCGAATTCTGGCCTTTTGAGTATCTCCCATTTTAATTGCTCAACCACTGGTGGTCGTGCCTTCACTGCCTGGGCTCTGGAACTCCCTGCCTAAACCTCTCCACCTCCCTACCTCTCCCTCCTCCTTCAGGCTCCTTAAAACCTACCTCTTCACTCAAGCTTTCAGTCTCCTGCCTTAATACCCCCTCATCTTGCTGGAAGGTAAATTTTGTTTTATAATGCTCCTGTGAAATGCCTTAAAACATTTTGCCACATTAGAGGCGCTATATAAATACAAGTTGTAGTTTCAAAGCTTTAAACCCACCTTTCAAGAAAGCATTCAAGAGGTAAATTTGATTTTAGCTTTTTTTGCTGCAGATTTATATTTGAATATGAAGAAATGGCAGAAAAGTATTTTGCATCTTGTTTTAATGTTGAAAACTGAATGTGTAGAAATCACCTGATGAGAATGCAAAAGAGTCATAGTTGAAAACAAATAATTAAAACTGCATTCAAAATTTAAAAGGTGTTAAAATAGGAAAGTTATCAACTCAGATATTGCACAGTCCAGAAAGAATTTGGGAAAAGATAGTGAAGGTATTAATCATACTGGCCAGACGAGCATTTATTGCTGATCCCTAGTTGCCCTTGAGAAGGTGGTGGTGAGCTGTCTTCTTGAGCCGCTGCAGTCCATGTGGTGTAGGTACACCCACAGTGCTGTTAGGGAGGGAGTTCCAGGATTTTGACCCAGCGACAGTGAAGGAACAGCGATATATTTCCAAGTCAGGATGGTGAGTGACTTGGAGGGAACTCCTAGGTGGTGGTGTTCCCGTGTCTGCTGCCCTTGTCCTTCTAGTTGGTAGCGGTCGTGGGTTTGTGAGGTGCTGTCGAAGGAGCCTTGGTGAATTCCTGCAGTGCATCTTGTAGATGGTACACACTGCTGCTACTGTGCGTCGGTGGTGGAGGGAGTGAATGCTTATGGATGGGGTGCCAATCAAGTGGGCTGCTTTGACCTGGATGGTGTCAAGCTTCTTGAGTGTTGTAGGAGCTGCACTCATCCAGGCAAGTGGAGAGTATTCCATCACACTCCTGACTTGTGACTTGTGGACAGGCTTTGGGGAGTCAGGAGGTGAGTTACTCGCTGCAAGATTCCTAGCTTCTGACCTGCTCTTGTAGCCACAGTATTTAAGTAGCTAGTCCAGTTCAGTTTCTGGACAATAGTAACCCCCAGGATGTTGATAGTGGGGTTTCAGTGAGGGTAATGCCATTGAATGTCAAAGGGCGATGGTTAGGTTCTCTCTTGTTGGAGATGGTCATTGCCTGGCACTTGTGTGGCATGAATGTTACTTGCCAACCGTTGGCCCAAGTCTGGGCATTGTTTAGGCCTTGCTACATTTGGACATGGACTGCTTCAATATCTGAGGAGTTGTGAATGGTACTGAACATTGTGCAATCATCAGTGAACATCCCACTTCTGACCTTATGATGGAAGGAAGGTCATTGATGAAACAGCTGAAGATGGTTGGGCCGAGGACACTACCCTGAGGAACTCCTGCAGTGATGTCCTGGAGCTGAGATGACTGACCTCCAACAACCACAACCATCTTCCTTTGTGTTAGGTATGAATCCAACCAGCGGAGAGTTTTCCCCGTTTCCCATTGACCCCAGTCTTACTAGGGTTCCTTGATGCCACACTCAGTTAAATGCTGCCTTATTGTCAAGGGCAGTCACTCTCACCTCGCCTCGGGAGTTCAGCTCTTTTGTCCATATTTGAACCAAGGCTGTAATGAGGTTGGAGCTGAGTGGTCCTGGTGGAACCCAAACAGGGCGTCAGTGAGCAGGTTATTGCTAAACAAGTGTCACTTGAAGGCATTGTTGATTGCCCCTGCCATCATTTTACTGATGATCAAGAGTAGACTGATGGGCGGTAATTGGCCAGGTTGGATTTGTCCTGCTTTTTGTGTACAGGACATACCTGGGTAATTTCCCACATAGCCGGGTAGATGCCAGTGTTGTAACTGTACTGGAACGGCTTGGCTAGGGGTGTGGCGAGTTCTGGAGCACAAGTGTTCAGTGCTATTGCCGAAATGTTGTCAGGGCCCATAACCTTTGCAGTATCCAGTGCCTTCAACTGTTTCTTGGTGTCACGTGGAGTGAATTGAATTGGCTGAAGACTGGCATCTGTGATGCTGGGGGCCTTTGGAGGAGGCCGAGATGGATCATCCACTCGGTACTTCTGGCTGCAAATTGTTGCAAATGCTTCAGCCTTATCTTTTGTACTGATGCGCTGGGCTCCTTCATCAATGAGGATGGGGATATTTGTGGAGCCTCCTCCTCCAGTGAGATGTTTAATTGTCCACCACCATTCATGAATGGATATGGCAGAACTGCAGAGCTTAGATCTGATCCATTGGTTGTGGAATCGCTTAGCTCTGTCTATCACTTGCTGCTTATGCTGTTTGACATGCAAGTAGTCCTGTGTTATAGCTTCACCAGGTTGACACCTCATTTTTAGATGTGCCTGGTGCTGCTCCTGGCATGTCCTCCTGCACTCTTCATTGAACCAGGGTTGATACCCTGGCTTGATGGTAATGGTAGAGTGGGGGATATGCTGGGCCATGAGGTTACAGATTTTAGTTCAGTACAATTCTGCTGCTGCTGATGGCCCACAGCGCCTCATGGATGTCCTATCTTAAATTGCTAGTTTGTTCGAACTCAATTCCATTTAGCACAATGGTAGTGCCACAAGACATGATGGAGGGTATCCTCAATGTGAAGACAGGACTTCATGTCCACAGGGACTGTGCAGTGCTCATTCCTACTGATACTGTTATGGACAGATGTATCTATGGCAGGCAGGGTGGTGAGGATGAGGTCAAATAGGTTTTTCCCTTTTGTTGGTTCCCTTGCCACCTGCCCTGGGCCCAGCATGGCAGCTATGTCCACCATCTCTGCTGGGCCTGTCCTGCTGGTGGGACAGGACATACCCAGGGATGGTGATGGTGGTGTCTGGGACATTGTTTGTAAGATATGATTCTGTGAGAATGACTATGTCAGGCTGTTTCTTGACCAGTCTGTGAGACAGCTCTCCCAATGTCGACACTAGCCCCCAGATGTTAGTAAGGAGGACTTTGCAGGGTTGACAGGGTTGAGTTTGCTGTTGTCATTTCCATTTCCGAGTGGTCTGTCTGGCTTCATTCCCTTTAGACATTTTAGCGGAATGATACAACTGAGTGGCTTGCTAGGGCATTTCAGAGGTCAGTTAAGGGTCAGCCACATTGCTGTGGGTCTGGAGTCACATATAGGCCAGACCAGGTAAGGACAGCAGATTTCCTTCCCTAAAGGACATTAGTGAACCAGATGGGTTTTTTACAACAATCGACAATGGTTCCATGGTCATCGTTAGACTTTTAATTCCAGATTCTTATTGAATTCAAATTTCACCACCTGCTGTGGTGGGATCCAAACCCGGGTCCCCAGAGCATTACCCTGGGTCTCTGGCTTATTGGTCCAGTGACAATCCCACTATGTCACCGCAGTTTAAATATTGCACTCGATGTGAGGAAGCGGTGAGGTAACAGCGTTTCAGGCCAATCAGAGGCTTGCCACCAGCGAGGTGGCATGTTTTCTATCGATGCATAATTAATGAGGTGGGAAGCGGATGATATGGTGCAAAAACCCACCATTGTGCCCAGCTGGTAAAATGACTTTTTTCTCACCCTACAGCACTTAGTGAAAATCTGGGATAATTCTGCCCATTCTACCTATTTTACCAGTACCATGGTCTGGTTGTGAAACATGTTATACAGGTAGACCTCATTGATGTAGTGTCAGTTATTTTTCAAAGCCACATTATTAGACATAATTTCAGAGGTGCAGATGTTCAGACAGTTTGATGGGGAAAGTAGAAGTGGCTATTGATAATTATGAACCATATAAGCAAATGTCATCATTTTCAGCTGTCATCTTAACCTCCAGATCAGGTTATTGCCTTTAAGTCAGAAGTGATGATTGCACAGTGTTATGTTCCATTCACAACTCCTCAGGTCTTGAAGCAGTCCATGCCCATGCAGGGGTTAATAAGTGGCAAGTAACGTTCATGCCACACAAGCGCCAGGCAATGACCATCTCCAACAAGAGAGAATCTAACCATCGCCCCTTGACGATTAATGGCATTAACATCACTGAATCCCCCACTAACATCATCCCGGGAGTTACCATTGACCGGAAACTGAACTGGACTAGCTATATAAATACTGTGGCTACGAGAGCAGGTCAGAGGCTGGGAGTTCTGCTGTGAGTAACTCACCTCCTGACCCACCACAACCTGTCCAAGGCACAAGTCAGGAGTGTGATGAAAAACTCCCCAGTTGCCTGTGGGAGTGCAGCTCCAACAACACTCAAGGAGCTCGGCACTATCCAGGACAAAGCAGCCCACTCGATTGGCATCCCATCCATCACCTTAAAAAAATTACTCCCTCCACCACTGACACAGTAGCAGCAGCAGTGTGTACCCTCTACAAGATGCACTGCAGGAAATCAACAAGTTTTTCAACAGCACCTCCCAAACCTGTGACCACTACCACCTAGAAGGACAAGGGCAGCAGACACATGGGAACACCAGCACAAGGCGGCTTCCTTTCAAGTCACTCACCATCCTGACCTGGAAATATATCGTCGTTCCTTCACTGGCGCTGGGTCAAAATCCTGGAGCTCCCTCCCTAACAGCACCATGGATGTACCTACACCACATGGACTGCAGCGGTTCAAGAAGGCAGCTCACCACCACCTTCTCAAGGGCAACTAGGGATGGGCAATAAATGTTGTCCCAGCCAGCGAAGCTCACATCCCATGAATGAATTTTTAAAAATTGCTTCTGGAATTCGAACCTGTTGACATCTGATTATTGATGCAAAGCTGTCAGGTAATTTTTGGTGAATAGTAAAGAATTAATCAAACGATCCTCATGAAATCAGATGAATTTGTTCTAATTTCAGAGAAATAAAAATCAATGTCTTAAAGAGGTTGAAAAAACCACAGCAATTTCAGAAAGCTTTATCATGACAAGATATCACATTCAAGACAACCGGTAAATACAGAGAGCTGTTGCAGCCACAATGGGCTGAATAACCTCCTGTGCTGCAGCAATTCGGTGATTCTGTCTCTTAAAGGTGCTTTGACTATAATTAACGAACGCAAGTTTTTCAGCATTTAGTTCTGTGAAGTGAGAACTGGAGACGGACTTCTCTGCTGCTGCAGTACTGACCACCATATTTCCTAGGTGTCCCAGGCAGGGAGCATTCACTGGAGTCAGTCAGCTCTCCACTCCTGCTTTAAGGAAACAATTGTTTTGCTACTCGTACACTTCAACAGCGATCACCAGAAACAGGAGCAGAGGCAGCGAGAGATTTTCATCAATTGCGGCTTTCCCCGTTACAAAAACCAAGAGAGTTTGAAAGAGAGAGATGACTGTGTGTTGTCATGTTAGATTCATTTAAGAGTCGATTAAAAAAAAGTCTTCCAAATTATTCTGTCGCATAAGTTCCAGAAATGATGAAGATGAATAGTGACAAAGACTGAAGGCATGACCTGGATACCTGCCCCAGCACATCACAAAGCCAAACAGAACCATTCTATGAGGCATACTAAGCCATCACCAGATCTAGGAGGCAACATTACTCGGATTGGGATCACATGGATTCGTCTGCAAGTGTGAGATTAGTATTGCTTGCACTGTTATTTAAACGGAATGATTTGAGCTAAGGGTGTGACGTTAAGAACAAGGGCACATTTTATTACTAATACATTGACATTAATGTGGGTTGTACAGAAATTATGACCTGAATTAGCTGTTGGATATATCCTTGTGTCCCGTCAATTTTAGACAGGTCTGTAGCTCATCACAATGGCTTTTCCATTCTGCAGCCTAAACTATTGAAGCCCATTAATCTGTGCAGTGGAGAACTGAACAAATTTGTTTGTTTTACAGATTTTTATTTGAAGATTAAATAAATAATTTATGAAATCTAATGGAAAAAGCAAACTCGAAAGCCAAGCAAAGGGCTTTTTTTTTAACGAGCAATCATTGGCATGGTAGAACAAGCTAATTTGTCACAAAGCAATACCTCAAACTGTGTGATGACACAATTCATATTTTAATTTGAGGATTGTGGTTCTAAAATAATCAACTCTTGAAAAGTTGTGAATGAATTAAATTAAATGTTGTTGATGTTAAAATAATTCTATTTTGTTTAAGATTTGAATATTTGTATATGTTTAGGTTACCTGTCAGAAACTCTGATTTTACTCTTGGTATGCGGGTATAAGAGCAGACTTAGGATCATATATTAAAGGTGAAAAACAAATGCATTGTGTCCTGTATGATGTAGCATTGGATTAAACTAGTGTTTAACTTGGTTCCCAGAATTAATAATTAATTAAAATAATTTTTAACTTTCAAAAGGCAATTGGACATGTACTTGAAGAGGGCTAATTTGCAGGGTTATGGGAGAAAATGTGGGAGTGTGGGTTTAAATTGGACAGATTTTAAAGAGCTGGCACAATTATTTTGTATTTATCAAATCATAGAATGTTACAACATTGTGGAATGGCCTCCTATGTTGCTGTAAGATCCTATGATTTGATAAATACAAGATAATTGTGGCATTATGTAGACTGATCCATTAAAAACAAATATAACAACACAGCAACATTTAGGACTATCTCTTTTTTGGAACAATCTTACACTTGCAATTTCAGTTTTGTTCAGTCATTGAACATTAACCAACCTGTGATTTCATTACTCAGTTTGGGTGAGAAACATCAGACAATTTCGCTGGTAGAAATATAACATTTTAGAGGAGATGTGATTGAGTTGAAATAATCACAGAAAATAATGTTTTGCTTTATATTTTCCCAAAGCCTGTGATCAGATCAGGTAACTTTGTATGATGAGTTTGTATAAGGAAGGTTGTGCAGACAATTAAAATATTAAATATTTAAATGTCTTACCTTCTTCCTCCTGAGGGAAATCCCTGACCTTTTTTTCTAGACGATTGTAATTTTTTTAAAATCGAAAAATAAATTCATTTTCATCATTTTGTTTCTAAAACCAAATGAGGTGATCAATCAGTAATGAAGCCAGATGGGTTTGATGCATTTAATATAGGTTATCATCTTCAACACAATATATCTGAAAAAATGGCAAAGCATCAGTGACTAATTTTAAGAGTGCCAAAACTGGAATTTTGTTTTAATTTAAAGATTACTAATGCCTTCAGTAAGTTAATTCTCACGGTACAGTACTGACCCTGCTTGAACTGCGTGGTGAGTTACAATTTTGGTCTTTTTTTCCACTCACTTGAATGAGTCATATCTCATTTTCCAAAAGTCAAGAGGAGACAGTGAGAACTCTCAGGATTTTGCACTATGGTACGAGAACCAGCACCACAAATTTTCAACCCCCAGTAGTATCCACAACACATCAGTAGATCACTTCACTCCTTCATGAAAGCACTTGACAATGTTCTTTTTAGTTTCTCCGTTCCCGGCGGTCTCTGATTTATCTATTTTATTGTTCCTTCACCACTACTTTTGGCCTTGCATCACCATGCCTTTTGTCATTTAAATTCCCCTGCCTTCCCACATTAATTCAACACAAGGTGTGCTGGAATAGAATGCATTAGAATTTTGCTTTATTTTCATGTCAATTTTTTCCCAGGTGGCAGGTGTTAGCTAGTAAATAGCAAGATTTCTCAACATGATATAAACTAACACGTTACTGCAGCGCGTAACTTGAACTGCAGCAATCTATATTTTCCTCACAATACTTTACAAGGTTGGTGTACCCTAAAAAAAAATATAATTTGAATATTACTGCTAAACTAAAAGCTAATTTCATTTTTTGACAGCAGTAAGCAAGTCTTTGTCTAGGCAGTGAAGGTAGTGTGTTTATGCCAATTCTTGCCAGTCACACTGGTTAAATATTGTTTAACAGTTTTATTATTTTGGACCTGATCCATAATTAGTATTAACGGAAATCTCTGCAGTTAACTTGTGGACATCCCACAAAGGAATCCTGATTCCCTCTCTTTCTTAATGATTATTAATAAATAGTAATGCTTTTAGTATGAACAACCTACACAGAAACCTCGATAACACTTTATTTTGTTCGATTTCCATGAAAGTTTTTAAAAAAAAAAGCATTTTTATTTAAACTAACAATAGTATTGATACCATAATGGCTCATCATGGTTTCTGAGACCAAAGAAGGAGCTGAGTAATGTCCATAGTTGAAATTAAACATTTGTGGCAGTATCCCAGCTAGTGATGGCCACAGTTGGTGTTTATTTACTGTTTTTAAGCTATGAGGTTCAGTTCATCCTCCTAGCTAATTCTTCTGATACCATCTTCAGTATTTGCTGTTTTAAAAATATAGACATTTTAAAATTAACAGGTGGAAAATAATGGAAAAAAGATGCCGATTAACTGTTCATCCTAATAATTTTTAAAATGTGATGCTAATGCTGACAATTACATTCTAAAATTGTTTCCCTTCCTTTATCATCTATGTAATAAGAGGCAGCTTGTTGATATTTTCCATGTGATTTTTTTTAAAGTGGAGGGAGAATAGAAAATTGTGAAACAGGGATCTCCGTTTTCAGTCCTGAGGTAAGGGGTCTGGAATTAAGATAATTTCTTTCCAGTTTCATCCATTTTAATAATAATTCCATTTTGAATCTGAAGACAGATTTCACCATGACTTCACTGACTTTTGCCCTTTTGCAATGGGAGACAGGTTTTTCCAATAAAATGCTTCGCAAATTTTTTTGTCTGGGGGAATTCATATCAAGATGTTAAACTAATTTCAAGTCAGCTGTCTCTGGCTTTCTGTTATTCACAGAAGTCAATACGCGAGTTTTGTGTAGACACAGGAACTGTGTCCTGTTATCCTGATAACAGCTCCGGACTCTGAAACCTGAATACGTTAAATTGATGAGCATCTGTAGTTGGGCACAATCATCTTACAAATCAGCGTCTTTAGCTTATGATTGATGGGGGCAATAGGTAATTTATGAGAAACCTGACAGTGCAGCAGGTTAACGAAATACAAATAGGTGAAGGTTTGCAGTTTACCCTTATAACTGGCCGAGTAAAAATTCCACATGTTCAGAGAGTGAGGAAAGTGGCTTTAGATTTCATGAATGATCAGTACCATAGGATGACACATAAAATGTAGAAATTCATCATTTGTTAGTATTCCAAAATAATTGGAAATTGGCTCAATTAAGGAAGAAATATTTTCCATTGAAACACCTTAACAGGAAGAGGAGAGACTGGCACCTATGGTAAAAGAATTCTTGTTTAACATTCATACCAAACATGAAAAGATTTACTCCTTTATAGTTTTAAATGTTACCTCCGTCTCAAACTATATGTTCCTAAAAATTTATCTTTGCAATAAAAACTTAAAAACCTTCTCAATGGAGAGCAAGGGAGTGTTTTTCTTCTCATTCTTTAACTCCAAGTCACCTTCTTCAACAATTTTTTGAAATCTTCATAACCCAGCATCTAATCTCACCAGAAACCTCAGCACTGGTCTCCACACTCCATCCTGGACTTGCTTGCCATGTTTGATCCAACCACTACAAACACGGTCTAACCCAAACTCTTCCTCGGCTTGCAACATTGAGAAATTCATTAGTCAATGTAAATCATGGAAATAGAAATTAAACGTTCACCTCCTAAAATACCAGCCCATCTTTCCCTTTCACATCTTGATTCATCGATTTTTGCATTTCTGATATTTGTGGAGTTTTTTTATATCTATTTTCAGCCAGGCCTGCTGTACAGAATGGGTATGAACTGGCCACAGCCCCTGTTAGCTCTTCAGTTCACATCAGTTTTCATTACGCAGAAAGACTTATATTTATATTGTGCCTTTCGTAATCGCCAAACATCCCAAAGTACTTTACGCCAGTGACATACTTTTGAAGTGTAGTCACTGTTGTAATGCAGAAAAAGCGGCAACTAATTTTCACACAGCAAGATACCACCAAGAAAAAAACAACAGATCTGTTTTTCTGATGTTGATTGAGGGATAGATATTGGCCAGGACACTGTGAAGAACTTTTTTTTAAATAGTGCCACGCAAAGTTTCACTTCCACCTGAGAGAACAGATGGGTCCTCAGTTTACTATCTCATCCAAAAGATGGCACCTCTGAAAGTGCAGCACTCCCTCAGTGAAGGGTCAACCTATATTTTTGTGCTCAAGTCCTGGAATACACAACCTTCTGACACAACTAAAGCCAACTGTCAGAAATTGGTGATGAATAGTTAATATACTAACGTGGCAATATGGTATTGAGAAGGATGTTTTAATATTTAAAATACAGGAGCATGATATAGAAGGATACTAGTTAGCACCATAACCACTGAGTTATAATCCTCTAAACTGAATCACAATGCAAGAGCTAAGGACTTCATAATTAGAGGGAAATTCATCAGTGCTCTGATGTGATACAGCTGTTGGCCAGTTCACAAGAGCAGAGACAGAGAGCTAAGACCAGATTTCTAGCCATCTCAGTTGAAGAAGTTACATGACACACAAAGACCAGATGGGGGATGAGGTTACAAAATGCCCACAGTGGGAAAGCAAACCACCTGCTGATGGTGAGAAGATCTCACTGCTTCTTCCCTAGCTGGTCTTCTAATTCTTAGAACATGTATAGTGTTATTTCCAAGTGCCACTTATTTAGAAATGGCTGAAACTACAGTTCAAAGGTTTTGATTGGCTCTGCTAATTTCCATTATGCTTTTTTTCTGCCTTTGTCAGCAGCTGCAAGATGAGAGGTTTTTCAATTTCTCACCAGAATGCTGCAGCTGAACACATTTTTTGTGGGTTTCTTGACCTTGTCCTGTTTTGTAGTTGTAGATGTCAATTTAAAGTACAAAAGCAAAATACTATAGGTGCTGGAAATCAGAAATAAAAACAGAAAATGCTAATATTTCAGTGCCATAAGATCTTTTAAGCCCACTGGACAGAGCAGGCATGGGCCTCGGTCTAACCTCATCTAAGAGATGAAAGAAGCGCCATTTTCAATAATCTGATTCACAAATACCTCAATTTTGGCTGCATGTCCCCAGCATGACCCCAGCCTCCCAAATGATGTTTGCAAATCAGGTAATTGTTTGTGGAATAGTCAAACCCATTTTGTTTACTTCCTCTGTCTGTTAAGTTGGACAAATTCCTACACGAGAAAATTCGCAGTGAAAATCACATCTTCTTTAAGGTTTTCAAAACCTTATTTTTATTTTATACTTATTAAGACCCTAATCATTTCTGCTCCCAATGTCAAGATCAAGCAGTAGGTAAATCGTTCCTTCCGTTCTACCTTAACAATGTACCTCAACATGCCAGGAGGTAACCTTTAAAATTATCCCTCAATTCTGCAATAAAATGGCGTGTTACTGCCTGTTTCTCATGGGGATTATTTATTTTGATAAAATATAATCTTAATCTCTTCTACTGTTTGGGAAACAAGACAGCTTTAATCTCTGACGATGATACACTTGACATTGAAAAATGCCTATCACAGTTTTTATGGCAGATGTAACCGGAACTAGAGGTTTGGCCACCAGGTTTTCAAAGGATGTAGATTTAATAAAATTCAGAGGTAATAAATATATCATTGGTTTAAAAAAAATTTCACATTGCTAAGCTTTTAAAATCAGAAGCAGTTTGTAAATAGCAAAAAGATAGAATCTCATACATAAACCTCAGAAAAACACATCATTGCTATGCCAGCTATGTCTCTTCAATACAAGCAACCACAATACTCTGGCCACCACCCACCAACGAATACAACCAACCCCCGGAATGGGCAAAAAGCCGAAGCTTGCAAATTTTTGCTTTAACATTAAATACGAAGTCAAGCTGAAGGTTGGCAGCATAGTTGCAGAACCGGTTGGTTAAGGGCGGTTGATTTGATCACGTAGAAAAACAATGGCGACCTCACTGGAGCCGACTACTGGGTATGACTATCAGACCTACTCAGATCCCTTTTGCGAATTCCAGGACATGGCCTATGCAAAAGATTTCATCGTTACAATCTACTGTCTGGTTTTCATTGTTGGTGCCTTTGGAAATGTTATTGTGATAATTATCATGAGGTCAAAGAGAAAGTCTAACCGTTTAGTTGATGTCTTTATCACCCACTTAGCAATTGCAGACCTTGTGTTCCTACTCACCCTACCTCTCTGGGCAGTTTCGACTGCCTTGGACCATCACTGGCTCTTTGGAGGGGGCCTCTGCAAGATGTGTAGCTACATTGTTGTTGTCAACATGTACTCCAGCATATTCTTCTTGACTTGCATGAGCATCGACAGGTATGTGGCCATCGTGCTGTCGATGAACTATGGCTACCTGAGAAGCAGGAGGTATGCCATCATTGCCAGCTTGGTGATCTGGATAATCTCGTTTGCTCTCGGGTTGCCCACTCTCTCATTCAGGTACATGGTCCTGGTGGATTATAATGACAAGTGGATCTGCTCTGAGCTCAACACACCCTCCAACCACATTTTCACCCTGATTACCAGATTCATTGCCTTCGTCTTGCCCCTGGGCATCATCACGATGTGTTACAGCTCGGTGGGCATCAAACTCTATCGACACTCTGACAGGATGAGAAAGGAGGAAAGGCAGAAAAGGAAGTCGATTAAAATTGGCTTTTGGATCATCACTTTGTTCGTTTTGTCTTGGCTTCCTTACAACATCTTGAAGACCATGGACGTGTTGGTCCAATCCTCGACCATCCAAGCTTCGTGTGACACCCAGGAAGCAGTGAGTAAAGGTATAATGCTCTTCACCTGCCTGGCATTCATGAACAGCTGTGCCAACCCAATTGTCTACTTGGTTTTCGATTGTTACTTCAGGGCGAGTTTTTTCCAGCTCTTGCCCTGCCAGGCGGCCAGGAGGCTGAATGTCCATTCCTCAACGTCGCTGCCCAATTCAACCAGGTCTCAGAGGCACAACTCCTCATTCTACAAAGACAAAAAAACATTCTCCTTGGCTAAGATCAGTTCTAAATCCAGGTCAATGTGTTAAAGTGAAGGTCTAAAGGTGAACTGTGCAAATTTAAAATATGTGTGAAATCCTGGTTGTTTTCTGCAAAGTTACAGCGGTAACTGCTACATGTGAAAATCTTCCTTATTCTGATCTCAAACTTTCCCCTTACGCCCACAAGCTTTGGGGAGTTTTACAGATCAGGTATTTAACACAGTATCAAATAGACAAAAGCTGTGAAGACATCTAAATGCGAGATTTCTTGTATCCTTTTCCTGGGGTGTGGATGTAACTTTAAGGCCAACACTTGTTGCCCAACCCTAATTGCCTTTTGAGAGGGAAGAAACAGGTTACGTTGGTACTTCAAGGAATTAGTCAGACAGCAGCCACTGGCTGAAACCACTTACAGAAGGATTGCTTTTTAAATGTAACCTGGTCAAATGGGTTTATGCAATGGTGTTTTTAATGTCTCATGTCTTTCCTTAAAAAAAGTCAAATCAGTTTAACGAATGTTTGCAAGGTTAGAATTAAATGCTTGTGTGTTCAGAACTGTGCAGTGTCTTTTTTGAATCAAGAATTAGGAAAATAACTTAAATACGCAACGCATCTGTGAAATCAGAACATCTACCAGTCCTATAAATACATTCCCGTAAATTAAATAGAAAGCTTTCTGCGCCATCTGGAGCTTTACAGCTTTAAAATTCAATGTTACTTACTTGTGTGATTTTAACTTGCTTAATTCATTGAAAAGCGTTACAAAAACATGAAGAATTAGATGTTGATTCTGCTTGAATAATATAAATGATACAGCATACAGGCAGCCATCATCAAAGGGTAAAACTTCTGTATGTACTGATCTTTCCTAATACCATGCAACCTTGGGGATTTACACACTGAAAATTGTCAGATAATGTTTAAATAATACTTAACTGACAACAGCATGGAACTAATCCACATTCAAAATATTTCAGACAGATCTTACCTCCCACATTTTGTTGTATTTAATATATTCTTATTTATTGCAATATATTATTTTTTGCTTTGTACTTTAACCATCTCGACATTTACCATTACCGGAGCTGGTTGAAGAGAACATTTCTTTTTTGAAGACACTGACTCAATCTACCCACTCACCTTGTGTTTACTCTGGTTTGTTGAAAACTGTCACCTCGAATGAACCTGGTGCTGCTAGGAGTACGCACAAGCCAATTTACACTGCGGGGTTATGATTTTTCTGAATTTTATGATTTAAACACTGTAATGTAGAAAGTGAGGTTTACTGAGCAAAGATAAAGACCAGTAATGGAGTTCGTAAAAAGACATGACAGACGATCTAGTTCATCCAACCAACTCTTTTACAGATCATGTACAATCTGCTCAACCCAACCAATCAATCTCCTGAGGGATCATTTTGGGGGGAAAGCACCTTTAACCTGTGTAAACCCCAGTGGACAGACAGCTTTTTCTAATGGACACTATCTCTGCTGACTGGGTCACCAGGAAAAAGGCGGCTGTCTCTTGACCAGCCTCAATCGGAGATTTATGTCGAATGATTGTTTGATGTCACACAGCTCACTGGCCCAATGTTGAAGAGGTTGGTACCTCAGAATGGCAGCTGTCCTTTTGGCATGTGTGTGACCTGCTGGCCTGGTATGCTGCTCAGATGTCCGACAAGCAAAGTTGACCCCAACGTGTCTGCCCTGTTATTTGGCGGTTAGATTCATATCTGTCAGCTCCTGAGAGCTGGTGTTTCTCCTCCCTCTGAACTGACATTCTCCCACCTTTAACTGTGGATTGACTACGATAGGTCCAACAATTGGCAGTGAAAGGGGCAGCAAACCTTGTGCGTGGGAAACTGGAAAGAGAAGACACTGAACTTGCCAGGTTCTCCATTTCTGTGCTGCGTTCCCCCCGCCCCCCCCTCTCAGCTCCTCCAAACTGGTAGCTGATACCAGGAGCAGAATCACCCCAGATTTGCACCAAGTGTGGTAGAAGGCAGGAAAAAGGATGTTTTACCCGCTGGCCGCAATGGTGGGTTTTTGCGCTGTATCATCCCACTTCCGTCACGTCCCACCTTACTAATAATGCTTTCATGGGGAATACGCTGGATCGCTGGTGGGTGGGTTCCGGTTTGCCTCAGCACTTCCTCACACCAGGCACCATATTTAAAGTGCACCAGAGCGCAGCCTACTTCATATCTACAGAACAGGCCTGCTCCAGGCGACAGGTGGCACCGAAAGCAAAGAAAACGGCAGCCCCCAAATGTAGTGACGTCTCTCCGGGGCGCCTGCTGAATGCAGTAGAAGGTCACCACAATGTCCTTTATACCCGCTCTGGCCGCAGGGGGTTCACCAGAGTCACTAATCCGGCCTGGGAGGCGATGGCACTGGCTGTCAGCACCACCGGAGCACAGGGGAGGTCAGTCCTCCAGCGCAGGAAGAGGATGAATGGTCTCTTCCGTTCCCCCAGGGTAAGTCAACCACCTCATCACTCATAACTCACACACTCACAAACCCATCACACATCCACAGGGATCTCACCCCTCAAGGGGCAACACCACTAACTCTCTCACACACCCTCACACCTCCAACAGGCTCATATCCTCTGAAGCTCACGTCCTCAACCTGTCCACGTCTCCACTCTCCACACAAACATTCCACGCAGTACCATGTGTCCTGCTCACACTCTCTCCATCTGTTTCCATGCAGGAGTAGCTGGCTCACATCAGCAGGGAGTGATCCCAGACTGGGGGTGGACATTAGGCCCCTCACTCACTATGAGGAGTGTGCCATCACACTGACTGGTGAGGATGTGGACCAGGCCTGTGGAGATGGTGAGGTCAGTGGGGAACACCTGTGTGATGATCCTGCACCACATTATCTCTCTCTCACCAGAAATGTGAGCACTCTCTCTCTCCTGGGTTTGACTCTGCTGCCATGCACTAATTATCTCTACTCTGGTTCACAGGGAGCTCTGCCAAGTGACCGACACCCTCAGCCAGCCAGTCCCCCAGCTCCACCCAGGTCCTCACCTCCAGCCAAGAGGACACCTCCTCCATTGAAGAGCTGGAAATAAGCAGCCTGGAAGACCCATCACAGCGCTTACCCACACCCTGCACCAGCGCAGAGACACACACCTCGGTGGGACCTAGATCTAGAGCAGGCTCAGGTTCACAATCTGGTGATCACTGCACAGACACATGTCCACAGCAGGAGGAGGCAGATTCAGCCGAGCTGTTGGAAGCCCTTGGAGGAGTGCGTCCACCTGTTCTCTGATGAAATGGTGCCCACATGTGCGTGCATGGAGGTCTCCATGGAGAGAATGACAGAAGCCATGGAGACCCTGGTCCAGCAGAATGTGGAGATGTGTGCAGACCTGCACTCTGTTACGGGAGCCATGGGTGAGTTCCTGCAGTAGCAACAGAAGAGGGAAAGGGGACATCTCGATGTCCCTTCTGGTGTTCCTTCCCCTTAAGGAGTCAGGCCGAGGCCCTTGGGCACCCAAGGGAAGGAGAATCAGGAGCTGGACACCCCTGGGTCATGCACTCAGGAATCTCAGAGGCTGTCCGCTCCCTCCCAGTGCCCTTTGCCTGTGACGCCCTCAACCTCGCCCTCCATAACCGCAGCGGGAGCGGCTGGCCCAGGTATGAGAGGGAGGAGGAGGAGCCAGGAGGAGGAGCCAAAGCCAGTTGGGGCCCCCAAGGCCTTGGCTCTCCAGAGGATGGATGCTGAAGTCATCAGAGGCAACAGGGCCAATCATTGCACAGATTATCCCCACCCCTGCTGCGGATGTCAGGGCAGCGCCTAGGAGAAGTGGTAGGTCTAGAAAAGTTAAGAATTTCTGATCACAATTGGTTGCACAGGTGAACACATTTTGTCACTTTACATGTGGAAATATATTCACTTTCACTGAATAATGTGTAATGTTGTCTTTCAGCTTCGTTGACAGGCTTTGCGAGTCCTCCCCCTGCATCGCCGCACCCCCCCCCCCAACCCCACCCCCTCCCCCACTAGCAGTTCAGCTGCACTCAGCCGGCCCACGAGTGATCCTGGAGGGAGAAGTGTGTGTGTGGCAGGGCCTTTCAGAGCCTCGTGCAAGCCTCTCCTACATACACAGAGTCTTCCTCCATCACACTCATCTCACTGTCCTGAGTATTTTCAATGCTGCCTGCTGGGGGTCACTATCGATTGTCCATCTGAGCCGACCTGTATCTCCGCCCACCCACTGGTCACACTCCCATGCAGCACCTGAGCCCGTCCAACAGGAGGCTCCACTCACTTTCCATTTTAACAACGATGGTCAGTCAAGCTTTTGATCAGCTTCCCCCATCCTTTCCCCTTCCCCCAGTCACCCATGTCCCTTCCCCCATCACTGTTGACCCCCACTAGCATCATCTTCCACCTCCCCACTGTCGCCTACCAATCGGAACCCTTCTCTTTCCAGGTTGTCCAGGTGAACGTGCACATTCCCTTCCTTCCTGAGAATCCCACCCCCATCCACATTGTCCTCCCCGACCCCCTCCTTCCCACCCCCAAGGCCCGTGTCTACCTCCGAGACCCCATCAACCACCCTCGCTGTCCCTTCTACTGATACCGTCAAACCCTCACCCTCCCAACCTTCCGGCTCCCTCTACTCCCTCTCATACTCACCATTCCCTCCTACCACACCCACCCTCAGTTTGCTCCTCAGGAGGCAGTCATCAACTCCACAGACCCCTCCCTTTCAGGTTCCCCTAGGCATCACCCCTCCCTTACTTCCTCCTACACCCTTACTCCCTTCTCCACCCTAACTCCTTCCTCCCCCCATACTCCTTCCTCCCCCCGTACACCTTCCTCCCCCTGGACTTCTTCTCCCATCCAAACTCCTTCCTTCCCCTGGACTGCAACCCCCCCTCTGAACTCATTCCCTTACACCTTCCTCCCGCTTACACCTACCTCCCCCCTTTCACATTCTCCCCCTTTACACCCTCCTGCCCCTGTTCTCCCTCCTCCCCCCAACCTCACCCACTGATACCTTTGTCCCCCCTCCCCACCCCACCCCGGCACCTTCTTTCCCCACCCCCGGACATGCAACGTCACCCCCTCCTGGTACACCTTCCTCTCTCAGTCAGACCTAGATCTTCCTCTCCCACTCCCCCCGTCACATGCGTCTCCCTCTCCCACTCACAGCTGGACCTTCCTCTCCACCCGCCGCGCTGATTCTACGTAGCAGCCACTTGGCCAAGACCACGATGTCCCGAAGCAGATCTGAGACATCAGTGGAGGCCTCCCACCTTCCGTGAGCTGCTTCGCTGCGGAGCCTTGTCGATGAGGATCCACCCAGCGTGCGATGCCCATGTTCCTCCAAGACCCGGTAGCCATAGGGCTCCAGCATCTTCTGCTCCTCAGATGTCTGTGATCTGAGCAAGGCCCTGACTTCTGCTCATCATCCTTGTCCAGATGTGCTCTGAGCCAGCGTGCTTTCCCGCCGGCGAGGTGAAACGATTCCGGCCGGGCCTCACTTTGCATCTCATTAGCGGGTTCACGCCGGCCTCCAGCGGGATTGACATTCCGCCAAGGCAGGCACCATCGGATGCTCCCGCTGTGCTTTCACGCCAGCGAAAAACTGACCTTTGGCCTTCTAGCCATATTGTCACCCCTCCCCACCCCCTGCCACCCCCCCCTCCCCCCAACCCCTACCACCCCCTCCCCACCCGCCATGACACCTGATGCCAACAGGGCCGGAAAACTCTGGCCTAGGCCTTCTTCTGGGAGCCATTCTTAAACCCATGTTGGGAAAGTAAAGTAAGATTACAGTGGGGAGAGTTGTTCCTATTTTGTGTGCATAGGATTTGGACACATGGACTTGCTTCAGGCACAACTACTCCATATCCTCTTGGGAAAATCCTGAGAATCCCAAGGAAAACTAAGGAGGCAAAGAAGATTCATCAGTTCCCAAGCAAAGAAGGGAATATTCAACCCTTCGATCTTCCAACTAATGTCTCTGGAGATGATGAACAGAATTCGCACCAGCTCTGTGTTCCCACTATTGGATACATATCCAATTACATCATTGAACACAGCCCAATCATTCTGCAGCTACTTGGTCAAGGTGGAGAGTAACTCCTTATCTGGTGCCTGTCTAATCCTCTGATTTGTGTTGGTGATGGTGACAGGGTTGGGAAATCTACCCTTACACCCAAACTGTCCTTTCATATTCAGTAACAGCAAACCCTACATACTAATTTGAGAATAAGTACATCAGTCACAAAGTGGTATGTCAAAACGTGAATGTATTTCCTAATCGTTAAGTTCGCTACCCATCCCTTCAGGGATACAGAAAGTTTTCCATCCAGTCATAAACATGGCCAGGAATTCACATTGAACTGGTGTTCCTGCCTGTTAAAGAGATGAAAATTGAGCTGGTTGTATAATGAGCTGGTGATCTGCTCCATGGGGAAGGTGAAAATTATCCCAAGTGTCCTCAATGACTCCCGATTTCCACCAACTCAAACTCAGTTCCATCATTCTCCAAACTGTTTATATTCATCATTTCAACTTGGAACAGAAAAAAATCCAAAGTGTTGTCTTATGAGGAAAGGTTGGACAGACTGGGCTTGTTTCCAGTGGTGTTTAGAAGAGTGAGGGGTGATTTGATTGAAGCGTACAAGATCCTGAATGGCCTTGACAAGATGGATATCAAAAGGATGTTTCCTCTTGTGGGTAAGGCCAGAATTAGGGGGCAATATTTTAAAATTCGGGGTCTCCCTTTTAGGACAGAGATGAGGAGAATTTTTTTCTTTCAGAGGGTTGTGAGACTTTGGAATTTTCTGCCTCCAAAGGTGGTGGAGGTGGAGTCACTGAATATTTTTAAGGCAGAGGTAGATGGATTCTTGTTAGGTAAGGGAATCAAAGATTATGTGGGGTAGATGGGAATGTGGAATTCGAAACACAAACAGATCAGCCATGATCTTAAAGAATGGCGGAGCAGGCTCGATAGGCTGAATGGCCTACTTCTGCTCCCATTTCGTATGTTTGTATGTTTGTAAGAAAGACTTGTTTTTAAATAAAGCCTTTACCATCCTTACGTTCACAACTAAAGAAATCCAGCAGCCAGTTTGCGTGCAGAAAACAGGTAGAATGTTTTTGTAATGTTGATTGAGAGAAAAGGATTGGGCAGGAAACCAGAGAGAACTCCTTTCAAATGGTTAAAGTGGGATGTTTGATATTGATCTGAGCAGACAGGCAGAACAATTTAACACCTCACCCGTAAGACAGCACAGCACTCCCTCAGAACTACATGAGGCGAGTGAGCTTGGATTATGTACTTAAAGGAGTCTGAAGTGGAACTTGACCCCACAAGCTCTTGGCTCACAGCTGATAGAGCTGTTAACTGAGCTACAGCTAACGCTTTACCAGCTTCACTCTTGTTTTGGATGGAACCTCCAACATTCACAATGGAACCTGAGAAAGCGCTTGTGCAGGAAGATGCTGAAAGAGAACAGCAAATGATATTTTGCCCCATGATTGAATTATGAGAAGCAAGCCAAAATCAAAAAAGTTATTCAGAAAGAGCTGCCTTGTCAATTGATCTGTGAGTCCAGCACAGAAGGCAGGGCGATGTTCTCAGCTTCCATCAAATAGGTGCCAGCTCACACTGCGATCATTGTGCGGGTCCCCATCATCACACGCAATGCCCTCCTACTCCTTCCACCAGTTTTCACCATGGAAACTAGGATCAACAAACTGGTTCCAGCTGAGGCTACACTGTGCGTGGGGAGAGCAATTCAAACCCTTTGTCAGAAATCAGGAGTCACGCTATTGGCTGCATGGTGCAAGGTGACAATTGGCCAAATGAGAAAGTGAATGAACTGCATTCAGCTCGCTGGCCTCTTGTTGGACTTGTACAATGTGACAACACCAGAGAGATGTTCAGATGCTGGTGGAATCAACATCATACATATAAATATATAAATATATGAATATATATTTTTCTGACCACAGCTGGTATTAATTGCTGTGCAAACCAAATCCCAGAGGGCAACTTGGCATAAGGGCCACACCATTTTTTTTGTATTCTGAAACTGAGAAGGGGACATACTGATCTCAGCAGTAAGAGGTCCAGTCACACTTTTGGGATTTTGAAAATTAAAAGTAAAAGTTTTATTTACAAAAAAGCTTAATCACACAAGATTACAGTTACACAGTTAAAATTAGTCTTACAAAACGTGCTCCCCAAAGGACTCTCTACTTGGCTGGACCCACAAGTAAACACCTTCCAGGCAACACTCTCTTATAGAAGTTTAACTTTTAAAAATCCAGTAATATTACCCGAGGCAAACTGCTGTAGCTTCAATAAAGGTATACCACACGGCCTGTAACTCTCTTCCACTCTGCTGTGAAAATCCAAACTTCAGAATAAAACTACTTTTTGCAACCCAAGACTTTTCTGGCTTGACTGGATGATTGATTTAAACTACATCCCCTCCCAGCCACAGCTCCAGCTATAACTCCAGCTGCTATATCTCACAGCTTAACAGCCCAACAACTCAAACAGCTGCAGCTCAAAACAGCTCTGCACAGTAACTCTAAAATACCTTTTTCCCTTTCATCTCAGTTGCCATTGTTTTCACACCTCTTTGAAAATCAAATCCTTCCAAATATAAGATCTTTCATGCTTGCATCTTGTCTTTGCTTTCAGGGCAATAAAATATACCCCTCCCCCCTTCTATTTACCTATGGAACTCCTGCAAGATGAAACATGTTTCTTGTGACTTCTGACACCCCTTTGATATTCAAACAAACTCCCCACTTAGCTAAAAAAATGCAAATATTCACCTCTAACCTAACACCTCCATCCGTTCCATGTTTTCAAGCCCCAGACAACCTGCCTCCTATCAATCTCTGCCCAGCTTAATTAAATCACACATGCACACATACACACCCACACACACACACACACACACATGCACACACACACACATGCACACACACACACAGCCTTTTCACAGAATAACACTGTGTTTCCCAAAAATATTTTAAAAACATCCATTTCTCACTATATAAACTTTGCAGTTTAAGTGCACTAACAACACTAGAACACTAAAATGTAATCCTACAATATTAAACATAAGAATATTTTACTGGTGCTTAGAAATTGCATTCATTTCATCAAAAAGTCTGAACCTTGTGATAAGAGTTGATTTCATTGTCACTGTGTTGGGGGAAATTCCATCTGGTAATTCCAACAAAACCCTTTAAAGTAGATGTTTGTAATTTTACTAGAAATACTAAACACAAGAAACCTTCACACATTCATCACATTGCTCCTTGATAGTGCCTACTTACTCACTGTTATGGTTTTTGAAAGGCACAAACAACAGTAACTTGTATTTTTAAGGTACCTTTGTTGTGGTAGAACAACTCAAGGCGTTTCACAGGAGGGCTATCAAGCAAAATTTGACACTGAGCCGTAAGGAGATAGTGGCCCGGATTCTCCGTGAAATGGTAATCACGGTTGGATTGTCACTCTACTCAAACCTTTCCATACCGAAACCTCACTCCCCATTTCTTTTTGGGGCTCCGGAGTCCGGCTTCTCTAGAAATGCAGTGTGCAGCGTCCATTAGAGAACTCTGTCACAGCGCTGCCGCACTGTGGGTGAGACGAGACACACTTCCTTTTTACAGCTCAAGCTGCCATATGGTAAATTTAAACGGGCAGGGTGAACGTTAGTGAATGGGTTTGTGGGAACGATGGCAGGTGGATAAGGGAAATGGATAAGGAGGCAGGTGGGTGGAGTGACAGGTGGGCAGAGTGGTAGTGGGCAGGATGGTAAGTGGGCAGGGTGGTAGGTGGGTAGGGAGGTAGTGGGCAGGGTGGTAGGTGGGTAGGGAGGTAGTGGGCAGGGTGGTAGGTGGTTAGGGTGGTAGGTGGGTAGGGTGGTAGGTGGGTAGGGTAGGTGGGCAGGGTGGTAGGTGGTTAGGGAGATAGGTGGGTAGGGTGGTAGGTGGAGGGTGGTAGGTGGTTAAGGTGGTAGGTGGGTAGGTTGGTAGTGGACAGGGTGGTAGGTGGGTAGAGTAGGTGGGTACGGTGGTAGTGGGCAGGGTGGTGGATGGGTAGGGTGGTATGTGGGTAGGGCAGGTGGGTAGGGGGTAGTGGGCAGGGTGGTAGGTGGGTAGGGCAGGTGAGTAGAGTGGTAGGTGGGTAGGGTGGTAGTGGGCAGGGTGGTAGGTGGGTAGGGTGGTAGTGGGCAGGGTGGTAGGTGGGTAGGGTGGTAGGTGGGTAGGGCAGTAGTGGGCAGGGTGGTAGTGGGCAAGGTGGTAGGTGGGTAGGGTGGTAGTGGGCAGGGTGGTAGTGGGCAGGGTGGTAGGTGGGTAGGGAAGGTGAGTAGGTGGTAGTGGGCAGAGTGGTAGGTGGTTAGGGCGGTAGGTGGGTAAGGTGGTAGGTGGGTAGGGTGGTAGGTTGTTAGGGTGGTAGGTGGGTAGGGTGGTAGGTGGTTAGGGAGTTATGTGGTTAGGGTGGTAGGTGGGTAGGTTGGTAGTGGGCAGGGTGGTAGGTGGGTAGGGTGGTAGTGGGCAGGTGGTAGGTGGGTAGGGTGGTAGTGGGCAGGGTGGTAGGTGGGCAGGGTGGTAGGTGGGTAGGGTGGTAGTGGGCAGGGTGGTATGTGGGTAGGGTGGTAGGTGGGTAGGGCAGTAGTGGGCAGGGTGGTAGTGGGCAAGGTGGTAGGTGGGTAGGGTGGTAGTGGGCAGGGTGGTAGTGGGCAGGGTGGTAGGTGGGTAGGGAAGGTGAGTAGGTGGTAGTGGGCAGAGTGGTAGGTGGTTAGGGCGGTAGGTGGGTAAGGTGGTAGGTGGGTAGGGTGGTAGGTTGTTAGGGTGGTAGGTGGGTAGGGTGGTAGGTGGTTAGGGAGTTATGTGGTTAGGGTGGTAGGTGGGTAGGTTGGTAGTGGGCAGGGTGGTAGGTGGGTAGGGCAGTTGGGTAGGTTGGTAGTGGGCAGAGTGGTAGGTGGGTAGGGTAGGTGGGTAGGGTGGTAGTGGGCAGGGTGGTAGGTGGGTGGGGCAGTTGGGTAGGGTGGTAGTGGGCAGGGTGGTTGGTGGTTAGGGTGGTAGTGGGCAGGGTGGTAGGTGGTTAGGGCAGGTGGGCAGGGTGGTAGTGGGTAGAGTAGGTGGGTAGGGTGGTAGTGGGCAGAGTGGTAGGTGGGTAGGGTGGTAGGTGGGTAGGGTGGTAGTGGGCAGGGTGGTAGGTGGGTAGGGTGGTAGGTGGGTAGGGTGGTAGTGGGCAGGGTGGTAGTGGGCAGTGTGGTAGGTGGGTAGGGTGGTAGTGGGCAGGGTGGTAGTGGGCAGTGTGGTAGGTGGGTAGGGTGGTAGTGGGCAGGGTGGTAGTGGGCAGTGTGGTAGGTGGGTAGGGTGGTAGTGGGCAGGGTGGTAGTGGGCAGTGTGGTAGGTGGGTAGGGTGGTAGGTGGGTAGGGTGGTAGTGGGTAGGGTGGTAGTGGGCAGGATGGTATGTGGGTTGGGTAGGTGGGTAGGGTGGTAGGTGGGTAGGGTGGTAGGTGGGTAGGGTGGTAGTGGGCAGGGTGGTAGTGGGCAGGGTGGTAGTGGGCAGGGTGGTTGGTGGGTAGGGTGGTAGGTTGGTAAGGTGGTAGGTGGGTAGGGTGGTAGGTGGTTAGGGAGTTAGGTGGTTAGGGTGGTAGGTGGGTAGGTTGGAAGTGGGCAGGGTGGTAGGTGGGTAGGGTAGGTGGGTAGGGTGATAGTGGGCAGGGTGGTTGGTGGTTAGGGTGGTAGTGGGCAGGGTGGTAAGTGGTAGGTGGGTAGGGTGGTAGTGGGTAGGGCAGGTGGGCAGGGTGGTAGTGGGCAGGGTGGTAGGTGGGTAGGGTGGTAGTGGGCAGGGTGGTAGGAGGGTAGGGTGGTAGTGGGCAGGGTGGTAGGTGGGTAGGGTGGTAGTGGGCAGGGTGGTAGTGGGTATGGTGGTAGTGGGCAGGGTGGTAGTGGGCAGGGTGGTAGGTGGGTAGGGTGGTAGTGGGCAGGGTGGTAGGTGGGTAGGGTAGGTGGGTAGGGTGGTAGTGGGCAGGGTGGTAGGTGGGTAGGGAGGTGGGTGGGTAGGGTATGTGGGTAGGGTGGCAGTGGGCAGGGTGATATGTAGGCAGGGAGGTAGGTGGGTAGGGTGGTAGTGGGCAGGGTGGTAGTGGGCAGGCTGGTAGGTGGTTAGGGCAGGTGGGTAGGGTGGTAGTGGGCAGCATGGTAGGTGGGTAGGGTGGTAGTGGGCAGGGTGGTAGGTGAGTAGGGTGGTAGTGGGCAGGGTGGTAGTGGGCAGGGTGGTAGGTGTGAGGGTGGTAGGTGGGTAGGGTGGTAGGTGTGTGGGGTGGTAGTGGGCAGGGTGGTGGGTGGGTAGGGTGGTAGTGGGCAGGGTGATAGTGGGCAGGGTGGTAGGTGGTTAGGGTGTTTGGTGGGTAGGGTGATAGTGGGCAGGGTGGTAGGTGGGTAGAGTGGTAGGTGGGTAGGTGGTAGTGGGCAGGGTGGTAGTGGGTAGGGTGGTAGGTAGGTAGGGTGGTAGGTGAGTAGGGTGGTAGTGGGCAGGGTGGTAGGTGGGCAGGGTGGTAGTGGGTAGGGTGGTAGGTGGGCAGGGTGGTAGTGGGCAGGGTGGTATTGCGCAGGGTGGTAGGTGGGCAGCATGGTAGTGGGCAGGGTGGTAGGTGGACCGGGTGGTAGTGGGCAGGGTAGTAGTGGGCAGGGTGGTAGTGGGCAGGGCAGTAGGTGGGTAGGGCAGGTGGGTAGGGTCGTAGTGGGCAGGGTGGTAGGTGGGTAGGGTGGTAGTGGGCAGGGTGTTAGGTGGGTAGGGTGGTAGTGGGCAGGGTGGTAGGTGGGTAGGGTGGTAGTGGGCAGGGTGGTAGGTGTGTAGGGTGGCAGGTGGGAGGAGTGGTAGGTGGGTGAGGTGGTTTGGGGTTTAGTCGGGTCTGGTCAGGAGCGGTAGTTGGGTGGTCAGGCGGG
The DNA here is from genome assembly GCF_017639515.1 of Carcharodon carcharias. Lineage (NCBI taxonomy): Eukaryota > Metazoa > Chordata > Chondrichthyes > Lamniformes > Lamnidae > Carcharodon > Carcharodon carcharias. The sequence goes on from NC_054479.1 coordinate 142,095,004, forward strand.
TGGACAGGTTGGGTCGGGGGCTAGTCGAAGGGGTTGGGGGGGTTTGTCGGGGGGTCAGGGGGCTGTTGGGAAACTCGGGGTGGGGGGAGTTGGGGGTAAAGGGGCAGTTGGGTGGGGGAGGGGGAAGCTGGTCAGTGTGAGTGCCAAGGGTTCAGTTCTGTAGTTATCCAGGAGTTAGCGGAGGATTCATCTATCCAACCTTTCCTGGATAACTAACTAGGTAAGTCCCATGGAACTGTCCGTCTCTGGCATCTCCGACTTTAACCCAGAGTCGGAGACGTTCATGGAGCGTGCCAGGGAGCGGGGGACTTGTCCATTAGACGTTTAAACTTCCTGAGAAATTCCCACAGATGTCAGCACGTCACAACCTCTGCGGGTTCCAACATGCAACTTGGGTCGTACGTCCAGTCTCTGACGATGTGGAGACTGGCAGATGTGGGCCATTAGGACAGGTGGACCTAAAGCTTGGTCAAGGAGGTAGGTTTTAACAAGTATCTTAAATGGGGAAAGAGAGGTAGGGAGTTTTAGGAAGAGAATTCCAGAGTTTAGGGTCGCTGGAGGCACGCCTGCCAATGGTGGAGTGATTAAAATCTGGGATGATCAAGAGAGTAGAAAGATCCCACTGTATTCCACAACTAGTTACATCCCATGATTGATAATAAATAAAAGGAAAATTAATCCTACAATCTTCTGCAAAAATTGGAGGTCAATGCAAGGATTTAATTTCACTGGGGTCCTTAGGGACAACATAATTAATTATTCTTTCTTATGAAAACAAATAGAAGAGTTGCTGCCAAAATTGCAACATTAGATGGTTTAATTATTATTAAACTTGCTTACTTTGAGGCAGTCTTTTTAGTTTGTTGAATTGGTTTGTGTAACCTGTAGTAACCGCCAAAGAATTTTACAAACAAAGTCACATAAACAAATGTCTTTGTGAAACAAAGCAGGGGCTGGAGGTTGAAGTGCTGGAGTGGCTTTGAAGGAGACTTTGGTTCCACCGTTTCTCACACCCATGTTGTGAAAAATTCACAGAAGCTCTGAGTTAGTCAGAAATCCCAATGATTTTAGCTTCACGATTGCATTTTATTCTGCACCAGGCAACTGTTTCTCCCACAGTGTGGGATGGTGACCCTCATTTGACCAGGCCCCAAAGCCCTTAGGAGAAGCCTGCCCATAATTCCAAACCCTCCACAGCAACCATGGAATTTAAATTCAGTTAATTAATAAATTTGGAATTAAACGTTTAGCCCCAGTAATAATGGTGACCATGAAACTACTGGATTGTCGTAAAACCCCAAAAGGTTCACGAGTGTCTAAGGGATGGAAATCTGCCTCCTTGTCCGGTCCGGCCTGTATGTGACTCAAACCCCACAGCAACGTGGGCGACTATTACTTGCCCTCTGGTTCGGCCCACCAAACTGCTCAGTTGTACCAAATGGTTGGACAACAATTTCCAGTGACTTCCCAGTGACCCCCCACATCCCATGAATGAATTAAAGAAAAAAGTTCAACCAAAGTGCGGAGAATTGAATCAGCTTTAAGGGAAGCTTAAAATCGCTGACCTAGGAATTTGGTGTGACTATTTTTGGATGGTTCGGTACCTGTGCCTGAGTGCTGGGGCTGTAGACCTGCCCAATATTAGAACAAAAGCAGAAAACGCTGGCAAAACTCAGCAGGTCTAACAGCATCTGTGGAGAGAGAGAAAAAAAACAGAGTTAACGTTTCGAATCCTTATGACTCATAAGGGCTCGAAACATTAACTATTTTTTTTTATCTCTCTCCGCAGATGCTGTTAGGGCCCAGTGAGTTTTTCCAGCATTTTCTGCTTTTGCTTCGGATTTCCAGCATCCACAGTGTTTTACGCTTTTATCTTACCACCCAACATTGGGCCTGGTGACCCAGGAGCTATGGGGAGAGTAACAGGCAGCTCCGGGGTGAAGTGGAATAGAAGGATCAGGGCACTAGGATGCCAGCAGGTAATTGATTAAAGGAAAACTGGAGACATACAGGGAGAGAGCGGACACCAGTTCAGGTGTGGATAGCCAAAGCTGACTTTTCTGGCATTTGGCCATGTGGTGGATGTTGCATCTCCATCTTGCAATGAACACATGCTTTCTGCCTGCCATATTGGCTGCTGCTTACCCTCCGAAAGACCGGTCAGAATCATGTCAGAACCCGGCTCCGGCTTTTATCTCTAATAAACCATTGGCACTTAATGTAAACCCTAAGGTTTACATGGCCGAGTATCTTTGCTCTCTCACACATTTATTTCAACTCCTCCTGTCAAATGGTGTGTCCCCAAGCTGCAAATCAATTACTGCAATATGTTTCTCAGGCTGTCATATTTTCCTTTACTCTGATTTATCCCTCCGGTATTTTGTGATGTTGGGTTCCCTGGTGCTTTGTTGCACTTCTGTGCCGGTTCTGTGGTGACTGAAAATAAACTTCAAATATTTTCTGTTGGCGCTGCAAACTTCAGATGTTTGTGCCTTCCTGGCTGTTCTCAACACAACTCTGCCGGAGCGGTGAATTATTCAGACCTGCGCTGTAAATGGGTCTCTTTGCAGTATTCCAAGCAAAACAGCAAGAGTTGTGTGGGGATCTTGGGTTCCTGTGTTCGTCCAAACGCTCGCAGAAGCTTTGAAGTGGCTACAGAGGATCTGTCAGGGGCAGAAGAAAGGAAAGTTAAGAAAGAAAAGATAATGAGGCCAAATTGGGAATAGAGAAAGCGGGTCAAAACGCACTGTGTCTGGGGGGAGGAAGCAGCATTCCTGTTTCAGATGAGAATCTAATTTATTGAGATCTGATGCCAGCAACTGCCAAAGGTGCTTCATAGATTCTCTTTACCATTGATTTGCCATTTTGTGTAAAAAACCTTGGCGCTTCATGTAATACAACAAAATCTGAGGCATCCAATTATCCATGATTTTAGGAGAAAGCAGTCTGCCTGGTAAAAGTCAGAGCACTTTTATGAAAAACAAACAGATAGAAAATGAGTTCTGAGATACTGGTAAGAAACCTGGCGTCTCATGTAATACAAATCGCATTTGACTTAATCAAGTATCCCAAACCAAGTGATGCTGTAAATAAGATTGCAAACCATCTCCATTTTAGCAACTACATTGAATTATAAATATTTATTCCATGATTGGTGTAAAGTAGGCACTGCAGTAATTCTCTGTGCTTGCCTTTGGGGCATTACTATCAGTAGCGGTGATCATAACCTTAATATTACTGCACCCCAAGGGATATAGTGAGATTACAATCCATTACCTACTTTTAACTGCAGAGCCAAAGTAATATCCTGTCACCATCAACCCTTCAGGCAAAACAGAAATGTAATAAAAGTACACTCAGCATAAATCTATGGAATCATCATGTTAACCGGAGCTCAGCAGGAGTCATGAAAAGTTCAGTTATGAAGTCTCTGAAGGAAAAGTACCCAGAAATGATGAGTGAACTGCATGGGTCAGTATGATGAAGCCATTGGTAAGACTGCTGCGAACCAGCACATCTGGATAGCGCCCACCTCGACATCTAATGCAGCTGCAAGATGGCCTGGCGTGTTCGTCTGTCAGGTTTCTGAAGCAGAATTGTTTCTGTCCCCTCTCCCCTCGCCTCACCCCATATTCAAGGATGAATAGCTCCAGGTAACTACATTAAGATTCTGACGCAGGAATCAAAGTGGTTTCCTGAGCTCCTGCTGCTTCACTCCGCCAAAGAGCGATAAGTTGCAGTTTTGTGTGTGTTATTTTTCACAATCTCAGAGACGCAGGTGGAGTTTTATTATGTGTGGCAGCACAAGTAAATAAGCCTATTAAAAAGTCAAAGAAAGCTCTTGGTTCAAAACAGCTAAAGGCATAAATACACAAGCAAGGAGGTAATTTTAAACCTGTTACAAGACCTTCATGAGGTTTCTATTGGCATGCAGTCTTCCAGGAAGGGTATCGAGGCAATGGAATGGACATAGCATAGATTCACTGGACTGATATCACAGATTGTCATGCCCAGTAGAGGCATGTCCTATCCATAGCTTTACAAACACAGACTGTAATCGGTTTTAAAGCTTCTGGAACTAACTTTACCCTGATGGGCTACAAAAGATGGCTGTCGAGCGGGTCACTTGACTTTCAACCTGTGGATCCCAAAAGAAAGAGCACACGGACATTCCGGAATAAAGAGGTGCAAATACCCACCCAGAGACCGTCCTTTCCTTCCTGATGTGAACGAGCCACTCTGAAACTAGGGCAATGATTGTCTCAAACACCCTAGGAGATTTGCAATGTCTGCAAACACCAAGACACAGGTTGCGGCTAAATAACTTAAACCCAGCAGCTTATTTGGAGGAGAGTTGGGAAGGACCATACGGTGGGCAGCTGTGCTGTGCTGACCACCCTTTTAAAAAAAGGACTTGCAAGTCAGCCTACACAGGAAACCTGCTGCAGAAGGAGCAGCAACAGAAAAGGGCAGAACTATCCTTGTCTTTTAAAACCCGCAGACTGCTGCACCTTGAAGTCTCCCAGGCTGTTTCTTTCCAAGTCTACCAGCACAGGAGCTTGACCTGCTGGTAAGAAAACCGCAAGTAACTAACTTTGTGGCCTGCCATAAATCCATATCATCCAGGGAATCCTGCAAAAATTCTGAATCTGCCTGGACTAACCCTTCAGGAGAGAAGACGCTTTCTCTTATGGGCCTGCGACATCTGGTTCTTTCCTAAGGTACAGGTGAGTAACAAACTGTTCTTTTGTTTGTAATTGGTAAAAGTGCACTATCCTCTGAAACTCTAATTTTGCTTAACTGCGCATGCGTGAGTGAGTGACATAACGTTAGACTTTCAGGGTGAATGCGTGAATAAATAATTCTCTTTATCTAAGCCCACAAAAGCTTGCTGCTGATTATTTAATTGACTGCACACGCAGATCAGTAAGTGAAGGGAATTGGGGGTTATATTGTTCCTCATCTTTGTCTGTGCAGGATGGAATGGTTACAGTTGTGATAGACCCTTGAGAAAGTAATACTTTATCACTGAAGCTCTGAAGGTTAGGGCTGATCTGTTAGCTGGTTATGAAGGTGTATAATGAAGCAAAGATTGTTTCCACTGGTCAGTGAGAGAATGATGAGAATGTTCAAATATTTAATAATCACGCAAAGCATTAAAGGAGACGTTAGAAAAAAATGATTCACAAGGGGAACTGATTAGAAAGTCAAATTTGCTGTAACAAATCATTGCTGAAACAAAGCTCGTAAATTATGTTAAGGACGGAATTTTCCATGCCCGCTGGCCGCAGGAGTGCTAGGTGGCATCGCAGACAATATGGCGCGATTGTCCGGTCAGCCCGCCGATGGTGGGCCACGTTCCCCACCGATGGTCGTGGGAGAGCTCATTGTAATACCTTAGCATCTTATTAAAAGGCCACTCCGCCAACCTCTTAGACCCCTGCTGGACTGTCCGTCCATGTCAACGGGAAAGCAGGTCAACGTGTTTCACACAGCGCACAGGCGGCCTTCACTTTGGGTGAACTGGAGGTGGGTGAACAGCAACGTTCTTCAGAGCTCGCCAGGGTCGCCTGTTGCTTTACAGGCTTCGGGGCGCTGAGAAGGGGGTTGCCAGGGGGTCAAGTGCTGCCCTGCCCCACAGGCGGCTGTTGTCAAGGGGGGGCGGAGGCGCAACTGCTGCACTGGTGTTGGATCCTGCGCACAAGAAATCACAGTGGGGGGGGCGCAGGTTAGGCGAGGGAAGCGGCTGCGCAGTAGGGACACCTGTACAAACTGACCATTGCTTCACAACGGAAATAGTTCAGGCGCAGCCACAGTGATATGATTGGGATCAGGCTCCTAGACCACCCGCCCATGCAAGCAGCACAGAGGCACCAAAGGGCCACCAAACCCTCCAGGCCTTACAGCCACCTCCAAACCTCCCCCACCTCCCCCACCTCTCCCACCTCCCCAACCCCCTCCCCCACCTCCCCCACCTCCCCCACCCCCTCCCCCACCTCCCCCACCTCCCCACCTCCCCCACCTCCCCCACCCCCTCCCCCACCTCCCCACCTCCCCACCTCCCCACCTCTCCCACCTCCCCACCTCCCCAACCCCCTCCCCCACCTCCCCTACCTCCCCCACCTCCCCCACCCCCTCCCCCACCTCCCCACCTCCCCCACCTCCCCCACCTCCCCCACCCCCTCCCCCACCTCCCCACCTCCCCCACCTCCCCCACCTCCCCCACCTCCCCCACCTCCCCACCTCCCCCACCTCCCCACCTCCCCACCTCCCCCACCTCCAAACCTCCCCCAACTCCCCCACCTCCCCACCTCCCCCACCTCCAAACCTCCCCCACCTCCAAACCTCCCCACCTCCCCCACCTCCCCCACCTCCCCACCTCCCCCACCTCCAAACCTCCCCACCTCCCCCACCTCCCCCACCTCCCCCACCTCCCCACCTCCCCCACCTCCCCCACCTCCCCACCTCCCCCACCTCCCCCACCTCCCCACCTCCCCACCTCCCTCACCTCCAAACCTCCCCCACCTCCCCCACCTCCCTCACCTCCCCCACCTCCCCACCTCCCCACCTCCCCCACCTCCCCCACCCCCTCCCCCACCTCCCCACCTCCCCACCTCCCCACCTCTCCCACCTCCCCACCTCCCCAACCCCCTCCCCCACCTCCCCTACCTCCCCCACCTCCCCCACCCCCTCCCCCACCTCCCCACCTCCCCCACCTCCCCCACCTCCCCCACCCCCTCCCCCACCTCCCCACCTCCCCCACCTCCCCCACCTCCCCCACCTCCCCCACCTCCCCACCTCCCCCACCTCCCCACCTCCCCACCTCCCCCACCTCCAAACCTCCCCCAACTCCCCCACCTCCCCACCTCCCCCACCTCCAAACCTCCCCCACCTCCAAACCTCCCCACCTCCCCCACCTCCCCCACCTCCCCACCTCCCCCACCTCCAAACCTCCCCACCTCCCCCACCTCCCCCACCTCCCCCACCTCCCCACCTCCCCCACCTCCCCCACCTCCCCACCTCCCCCACCTCCCCCACCTCCCCACCTCCCCACCTCCCCCACCTCCAAACCTCCCCCACCTCCCCCACCTCCCCACCTCCCCCACCTCCCCCACCTCCCCACCTCCCCACCTCCCCCACCTCCAAACCTCCCCACCTCCCCCACCTCCCCCACCTCCCCCACCTCCCCACCTCCCCCACCTCCCCCACCTCCCCACCTCCCCCACCTCCCCCACCTCCCCACCTCCCCACCTCCCCCACCTCCCCCACCTCCCCCACCTCCCCCACCTCCCCCACCTCCCCACCTCCCTCACCTCCCCCACCTCCCCACCTCCCCCACTTCCCCCACCTCCCCCACCTCCCCACCTCCCCCACTTCCCCACCTCCCCCACCTCCCCCACCTCCCCACCTCCCCCACCTCCCCCACCTCCAGTAGAGACTGTAAGTCTGTGGCCACTTTATTGGACCGTGGAGCAGTTGGACGGCACACGTTGTACAATCTCCTCGCCAACACTGGCCATGGAGCAGTCACTGCTGGAGGTGCTCAGTCCCTTGCGATCTCAGCATCCCGGTTTGGACCAGCCTCCCCCATGTCACAGGTTGACAGGGCAACCATGCAGCGCACGCCTCTCTGGCCATCTAAGGGGTGACCAGCTCTCTCTGGAAAGCATTAAGGGGCAGTCACACAGGGACATGAAAGGTGCTAAGTGCAGCCATGATAACCACATCTCTCTCTCTCTCTTTAATACTGCAGGAGGAGCACATCAGGATCATGGATCCTGGTGACCTAGCTGTGTGCCTGATGGCCTACAGAGACTGTAGAAGACGGAGGAGAGAGTGACTGAGGCTCCTGGTCGTGCAAAGGCAGGAGCAGCAACCTCATGAAGAAGAGGCAGCAGGGGCTCCCGCACACATTGCCCAGGAGTGACAGTGAGCCATGGCTGGTCGGCGCCTAGTGACACCCAGGGTCCGTTCCTGCAGATGACTGAGAACCAGTGTCACCAATGACTGCACATGTCTAGGGAACTGGTCAGTCACACCTGCCACTTACTGCAGGACTTGGTGCCAAGGGGACATGGAGGGCATCCACTGCTAGTGACTGTGAAAGTGACTGCGGTGCTCAATTTCTATGCCAGTGGCTCCCTTCAGGGCTCCACAGGTGACCTCTGTGGGATTTCACAACCTGCCACCCACAAATACATTGATGAGGTCACGGATGCATCTTGTCCATGGCAACAACTTTGTGCATTTCGCCCAGGACCGGGACAGCCAGGATGCAAGGGCCATTGGATTCGCCCGGATCTCGGTATTCCCACAGGTACAGGGTGCGATTGACTGCGCTCATGTGGCACTCAGGTCTCCATCGCTACACTCGGTGACTTCATCAACCACAAGGGCCTCCACTCACTGAAGGTGCAGCTGGTGTGTGACCCCCACCATCACATCCTGCAGGTCTGCGCAGTTTCCAGGGAGAGTCCAGGGCTCCTACATCCTCAGTCAGTCACAGATCCCTGGAGTCTTCCAAGGTCCACAGAAGTTATAGGGTTGGCTCCTCGGGAACAGGGGCTACCCACAGAGGCCGTGGCTGATGAAACCTGTGCAGTGGCCTCAGACTACAGCAGAACGACGCTATAATGAGGCTTAAGACAGTGTGAATACCCTCTGAGAGAATGCTTCAGTCGTGGAGACGCAGTGGAGGTCCTAATAGTTGCTCGATTGCAGGAGGATGATGACAACATGCAGTGAGAATACTCCATAAATCCTCACACAGCCTCTGAGAATGTCTGACTCCTGTCTGCCTGAGGGCAGATCATTTACACTCTGTGACCAGGGGCCTTAAAATCTAGTTCTGTCGAAGGGTCATGAGGACTCGAAACGTCAACTCTTTTCTTCTCCGCCGATGCTGCCAGACCTGCTGAGTTTTTCCAGGTAATTCTGTTTTTGTTTTGGATTTCCAGCATCCGCAGTTTTTTTGTTTTTAGCCTTAAAATCTTTTTCTGACTAATTATAACCAATTGGAAAATCTAGACTTAAAGAACCTTCCATTGCTAAACCAGGTTTATTGAACGAACATAATAACTTGCAGAGTGACCCCAGCCCATGTGTGTACGTTACCCACACTTTACCATAAATTCACTGGCTGCCGGACAACAGAGGCAAGTCTGTGGTAAAAAGCTTCTACTTGCTTTGTAACCCAATCGTACTCACGTCAGGCTCGATTTCCTTCCAAGTGACCAGGCAGTGATGAATGTGTACCTCGCCCAGTATTGGGAAAACATATTTACGGTGCCGTCCTCCTGAAAATACAACTCAATAAAGCTTTGTGTGATTGAGGTTGTAATGGAATTCTCATTAATCAATCAGGTGAACAATCGCAGGTCCACTTCCAAAGGGAAGATCAGGAGCCAAGTGGAGCATCTGCCTAGTCCAGAGATGTAGTCCTGATCCCCAGGTTATCGCTAGTAACATATCTGGCCCATCTTCTGGAACAACTAAAAGGGAGGAGAAAGCAGGTTCAATATTAACTTTCATAAGCGAATTGGACAAATGCTTGAGGGGTGAAAATTTGCAGGGATATGGGGATAGAGCAGGGGAGCGGGATTAATTGAATAGGCCCTCAAAGAGCCAGCACAGGCATGATGGACCCAATGGCCTCCTTCTGTGCTGTATCGTTCTATGAAACTAGGGACTGAGGTTGCCTCTTAGCCGGGGTAGGGCAGACATCAGCAGCACACGTCCAACCCAATTTCAGTGCAACTTGAGGGTGCCCAAAACGGGAGACAAGACTCCCTGCCCGGATAACAGCAACTTTGCACCATGAATTTTCTGTCTGAAATCTTTCGGAGAAGATGAAAATCGGCTGGCGTTCGAAATGACTAAAAATCAGATATTTCAGACGCCTGTTGTTTGAGGTGAAAAGCTGTCAACAAGAAGATGTGATGCCATCCAGTGGTGGAAATGCTGGGCAGCTGCTACAAAATCAGTGTCTTTTCTACATGCAAGAATGCGCCTTTGTATCACGTATTTCACAACCTAAGCATGTCCCAAAGTGCTTTACAGCTAATGAAGTACTTTCGAAATGTAGTCACTGTTGTAATGTAGGAAACATGGTAGCCAGTTTGCACACAGCAAGCTCTCACAAGCAGCAGTGTGACAATGACCAAATAACCTGTTTTAGTGATAAAACAAAAACATGAGGACTTGAAACGTCAACTCTTTTCTTCTCCGCCGATGCTGCCAGACCTGCTAAGTTTTTCCAGGTAATTCTGTTTTTGTTCTGGATTTCCAGCATCCGCAGTTTTTTGTTTTTATCTCTATTTTAGTGATGTTGATTGAGGGATAAATATCGGTTAAGACACCAGAAAGAACTCCCCTGCTCTTCTTCAAAACAGTATCATGGGCCTTTAACACCCACCTGAGAGGGCTGACAGGCTGTAAGTTTAATGCCTCAGCTGAAAGATAGCACCTCCAACAGTACAGCACTCCCTTAGCACGACACTGAGTTTTAACTTCAATTTTGTACTCACTCCCTGGAGTGAGACTTGAACCCACAATCTTTGAACGCAGAGGCAGGGTTGCTGGCCTCCGAGTTACAGTTGACGCTGTCTACCTCACATGTGGATAAGCCCCAATTCGCCAAGGCCATCTGATTCTGTGTTGCTTTTTATCCCCAGTGATCTTAGTATCAATAGACGTGCTCGCTTTAGAAGATGGATGGTAGGAGCGCACTAAGTCATAGAAATGAAACAACGTGTCTTAGTCAAATACAACCAACAGCACATCACACTGAAAACCTTGCCTGGCCTTCAAGATTGTTCACTGCTTATTGCTGGAACATTCCAACTTTCTAACATCCTCTCATTATTGAGAAGAGCTGCATCGAACGCCAATAATAGGAATCACATCACTAAATGAATTGCACTTTAACGAGGAAAAAGCAGTTCGTTACTTCACTGCACTCCCTGTATGGCAAATATATCCTTATCTAAGAAAAGATATACTTGCCATAGAGAGACGGCAGCGAAGGTTCAGCAGACTGATTCCTGGGATGGCAGGATTGTCGTATGAGGAGAGATCGGGCTGACTAGGCCTGTGTTCACTGGAGTTTAGGAGAATGAGAGGGGATCTCATTGAAACATATAGAATTCTTACAGGGATGAGCAGACTGGATGCAGGGATAATGTTGCTTCTGGCTGGGGGGGTCTAGAACAGGGGGTCACAGTCTCAGGATACGAGGCAGGCCATTTAGGTCTCGGGTGAGGAGAAACATCTTCACTCAGGGGGTGGTGAACCTGTGGAATTCTCTACCACAGGAGGCTATGGTGGCCAACTTACTGAATGTATTTAAGAAGGAAATAGGTAGATTTCTGGACCCTAAGGGTTTCAAGGGATACGGGGAGAATGCAGGAGTACGGTGTTGAGATAGAGGATCAGCCACGAGCAGGCTCAAAGGGCCAAATGACCGACTCCTGCCCCGATTTTCTATGTTTCAATGTTACAACTGTGTGAAGATCTGACTGTGCCTGAAAGCAGCAGTGCTCTTAAATTGGTATTAACAGGGAACTGGGCATATTGGAATAATTGGATTTGTCCCACAAAGGTGTGAAGAATTTATTGAACTGCACAAAATACCAAGCAGTCTTAATAGATTCTAAGTCTTTGCAATTCACTCATTAACAACAACAACTTGAATTTTTGTAGCACCTTTAACGTAGCAAGACCTCCCGATAAGGCACTTCGACAGGGGTGATAGGACAAAGAATTTGACACTGAGCTTCATTAGGAGATATTAGCTCAGATGACCAAATGTTCGGTCAAAGTTTCAGCTTTTAAGGGGCATCTTTAAGGAGGAAAGAGACCTGAGAGGTAGAGGGAGGGAATCCAGAGCTTAGGACCCAGGCACCTGAAGGCACGGCCGCCAATGGTGGAGTGATTAAAATCAGGGGTGCTTAACGTGCCAGAATTAGAGGAGTGCAGATACCTGGAAGGGTTGTGGGGCTGGAGGAGATTACAGGGATAGCAGGGGGTGAGGCCATAGAGGGATTTGAATGAAAGGATGAGAATTTTAAAATCAAGACATCGTTTGATCAGGAGCCAATGTAGGTCAGTGAGCACAGGGGAATGGGACTTTGCAATTGAGGACACAGGCAGCAGGGTTTTAGATGACTGAAGTTTACAGGGGGCAGAATGTGGGAGACCAACCAGTAGAGCGTTGGAATAGTCAGGACTAGATTGGATAGTGCAAGCATGGATGAGGGCTTCAGCAGCAGCTGAACTGAGACAAGGGCAGAGTCGAGTGATGTGACTGACATTGAGGGAGGCTGTGGTGGCGTAGTGGTATTGCCAATGGACCGGTAATCCAGAGACCCAGGGTAATTCTCTGGGGACTTGGGTTTGAATCCCCCCCCACGGCAGATGGTGAAATTTGAATTCAATAAAAATCTGGAATTAAAAGTCTAATGATGACCATGAAGCCATTGTTAATTGTTGTAAAAACCCATCTGGTTCACTATTGTCCTTTAGGGAAGGAAACCTGGCCTCCATGTGACTCCAGACCTGCAGTGATGTGGTTGAATTTTAGATGCCCTCTGAAATGACCTAGCAAGCCAATAAAAAGGAATGAAGCTATCTGCATCAACCTAGGCACCAGAAACGACAACAGCAAACCCAGCCCTGAACATCTGGGGGCTTGGGCCAAAATTGGGAGAGCTGTCTCTCAGACTAGTCAAGCAACAGCCTGACATAGTTATAATCATACCTTACAGATAATGTCCTAGACATCACCATCTCTGGATAGAGATCATCAGAGATAGCGGCACAGTGCTATACAGTCAGGAGGGAGTTGCCCTGGGAATCCTCAACATCGACTCCGGACCCCATGAAGTCTCATGGTATCAGGTCAAACACGGGCAAGGAAACCTCCTGCTGATTACCACGTACCACCCTCCCTCAGCTGGTGAATGAGTATTCCTTATGTTGAACATCACTTGGAGGAAGGACTGAGGGTGGCAAGGGCAAAGAATGTCCATTAGCAAGAGTAGCTCAGTAGCATTACCACGAACCAAACTGGCAGAGACCCAAAGGACATAACTGCAAAATATACTGTACCATTACCATCAAGCCAGGGGATCAACCGTGGTTCAAAGAAGAGTGCAGGAGGGCATACCAGGAGCAGCACCAAGCATACCTAAAAATGAGGTGTCAACCTGGTGAAGCTATAACAGCGTAAGCAGCAAGTGATAGACAGGGTTAAGCGATTCCACAACCAACGGATCAGATCTAAGCTCTGCAGTCCTGCCAGTCGTAAATGGTGGTGGACAATTAAACAGATTTATAAATGATAATAAGGTCATAAGAAATGTGAGCAGGAGTAGGCCATTCAGCACCTTGAGCCTGCTCTGCCATTCAGTAAGATCATGGCTGATCCGATTGTGGCCTTAACTCCACTTTCTTGCTGGTCCCCCATAAATCTGACACCCTTGTCAATCAAAAACCTAGCTCAGCCTTGAAGATAGGATTGGCTTAGCCTCTGAAATGGCCATTGAGAGGGATTCAGTGGGGAGCTGGGGAGCAGAATTTATGGTGGGGGCCCAAAGACAATCGGTGAGATTTTAACTCATTCAAAATCCATCCACCTAGGCAGAGTTAAAACCGGACACCATGGCTTCAGTTTTCCCAATATTTAGCTGGAGGAAATTTCTGCTCATCCAGTACTGGATGTTGACCCAGCAGTGTGACAAATCAGAGAGAGTGGCAGGTATGAGAGAGGTGGTGGTCAGACAGAGTGGAGGGTTGTTGGCGTAGACGTGGGTGGAATTTTATGACAGCGGGATTTTATGTTCCGGCTGTAGTCAATGGAGTTTAGGATGACTTTCTGCATTTACAGCCCTGCCCCCACCCCAGCAAGACTGTAAAATCCCAGCCATGGAACCTGGTGTATTTTCTGATGTTTATCAGTAAGGGACAGCACGCCGATGAGAAATAGGATGGGACCAAGGATTGAAGTAATGGTATGAGAGTGGGAAGGGAAAGCAGTGAAACTGTTGGTAAATAGAGAGGGTGCAAAAAAGATTGATGAGAATGGTTCCAGGAGTTTGGAGAAGCTGGTGTTGTTCTCCGTCGAGAAGGTTGAGAAGAGATTTGATGGAGGTGTTCAAAATTACAAGGGGCCTGGACAGAGTAGATATGGAGAGATTATTCCCAAGAGCGGTAGGGGTGAGAACCAGAGGTCATAGATTTAAGGTAATTGGTAAAAGAACAAGAGGCAACATGAGGGAAAATGTTTTTGCACAGCGAGTGTTTAGGATCTGGAATGTACAGCCTGACAGTGCAGTGGAGCTGGATTCAACTGTGACTTTCAAAAGGGGATTGGATCATTACTTTAAGAGAGAAAAATGGCATAACTACCAGGAACCGGTGGAGGAGTGGGACTAGGTGTGTTGCTGTTAAAGAGAACTGGCATGGACACAAAGATCTCCATCTGTAACCATTCTATGATTGCATGGTTAGTGTTATTTATCCAATATCAGTACTGATGGTGTTAGCGGTTTGCACCCTTTATTGAAGTTATGAGCAACTGGGACTGCAACTGTGATTTCTGCTCCATTTTTTCCATCACCAATGCATTTAATTAATACTTGTCAAATAATCCTTATATAACTTTACTGTTGATTTTGTCCACATGACAATATTCATTGTACTTCCCAGCATTGTACCTGGACACTCCAGTCTCTTTACACATACATCCGCAATTCCTCTGACACCCTACATCATATCAACAATTTCCAGTTCCCTGGCCCCAACGGCCTCCTCTTCACCATGGACGTCCAATCCCTCTACACCTCCATCCCCCACCGGGATGGTCTGATTGCTCTCCACTTCTTCCTCGAATAGAGGCCCGAACAATCCCCATCCACCACGACTCTCCTCCATCTGGCTGAACTTGTTCTCTCGTTGAACAATTTCTCCTTAAACTCGTCTCACTTCCTCCAAATAAAAGGTGTGGCTATGGGTACTCGCATGGGCCCCAGCTATGCCTGTCTCTTAATGCAGTATGTGGAACATTCCTTGTTCCAGTCCTACTCAGGTCCCCTCCCACAACTCTTTATCCCGTACACCGATGATTGTTTTGGTGCTGCTTCATGCTCTTGTCTGGACCTGGAAAATTGTATCAATTTTGCTTCCAATTTCCACCCCTCCATCACCTTTACATGGTCCATCTCTGACACTTCCCTTCCCTTCCTTGACCTCTCTGACTCAATCTCTGGTGATAGACTGTCCACCAATATCCATTACAAGCCTACTGACTCCCACAGCTACCTTGACTACAGCTCCTCACACCCCGCATCCTGTAAGGACTCCATCCCATTCTCTCAGTTCCTTCGCCTTCGTCGCATCTGTTCCTATGATGCCACTTTCCAAAACGACGCTCCTGAAATGTCCTCCTTCTTCCTTCACTGAGGTTTCCCACCCACGGTATTTGACAGGGCCCTCAGCCGTGTCCAATCCATCTCCCACATCTCTGCCCTCACACCTTCTCCTCCCTCCCAGAAACATGATAGGTTCCCCCTTGTCCTCACTTTTCACCCCGCCAGCCTCCGCATTCAAAGGATCATCCTCCGCCATTTCCGCCAACTCCAGCATGATGCCACCACCAAACACATCTTCCCTTCACTCCCCTTTGTCAGTATTCTATAGAGACCATTCCCTCCGGGACACCCTGGTCCACTCCTCCATCACCCCCTATACCTCAACCCCCTCCCACGACACCTTCCAAAGCAATCGCAGAAGGTGCAACACCTGCCCCTTTACTTCCCCTCTCCTCACCGTCCAAGGGCCCAAACACGCCTTTCAGGTGAAGCAGTGCTTCATTTGCACCTCCTTCAATTTAGTCTACTGCATTCACTGCTCCCAATGCAGTCTCCTCTACATTGGAGAGACCAAACGCAGACTGGGTGACCGCTTTGCAGAACACCTTTGTTCTGTCCGCAAGCATGACCCAGACTTTCCTGTCGTTTGCCATTTCAACACTCCACCCTGCTCTCATGCCCACATGTCCGTCCTTGGCCTGCTGCAATGTTCCAGTGAAGCTCAACGCAAACTGAAGGAACAACACCTCATCTTCCGACTAGGCACTTTACAGCCTTCTGGACTGAATATTGAGTTCAACAACTTCAGATCATGAACTCTCTCCTCCATCCCCACCCCCTTTTTTATCCCCTTTTCTCAATATTCATTTTTATTTTTTAGTTTTTATTTTTTGTCCACTTATTTTTATTTATTTATTTTCATTTTTTAAATTATTTTATCCCCACCTTTCAAGCTATTTTCAATCTTTTTTCCCACCACCGTCCCCTCCCCCCACCCCACCCCCAATAGGACCATCTGTCACTTGTTCATAGATAAAAACAAAAAAACTGCGGATGCTGGAAATCCAAAACAAAAACAGAATTACCTGGAAAAACTCAGCAGGTCTGGCAGCATCGGCGGAGAAGAAAAGAGTTGACGTTTCGAGTCCTCATGACCCTTCGACAGTTCTGTCGAAGGGTCATGAGGACTCGAAACGTCAACTCTTTTCTTCTCCGCCGATGCTGCCAGACCTGCTGAGTTTTTCCAGGTAATTCTGTTTTTGTTTTGTCACTTGTTCATGTTGTTCTTTCCAGAGTGCTTACCCCGTCCTGCTATTATCACATTCTGCTTTCTATCCTTAATGCCACTATCAGCACCTCCTTTAGTCCTTACCACAACCATTAACACCCCTTTGTCCTTCAGTTCATGACATCTTTGTCAATCTCTCCTTAGCCTCCACCTATCACTGGCCTTCTATCCAGCTTCACCTATTCTACCCCCCCCTTAAACAGTATAAATTTCATCACATTTTTACTTCTCTTTAGCTCTGAAGAAGAGTCATACATCGTCTCAAAACGTTAACTCTGTCTTTCTCTCCACAGATGCTGAGATTTTCTAGCATTTTGTTTTTGTTTGAGTGTTCTATGTGATGTGACATCAAACTAATTAAACACAAGCGTTAATTTTAATCACACAGAGTAGATCAAACATGGGCAAGGAAACCTCCTGCTGATTACCATGTACCGCCCTCCCTCAGCTGATGAATCAGTGCTTTCTCCATGGTGAACATCATTTGGAGGAAGTGCCAAGGGTAGCAAGGGTGCAGAATGTACTCTTCATGGGGGACTTCAATGTCCATCACCAAGAGTGGTTCGGTAGCACCACTACTGACCGAGCTGGCCAAGTCCTAAATGACATAGCTGCTAGACTGGGTCTGCAGCAGGTGGTGAGGGAATCAATAAGAGGGAAAAACATACTTAACCTCGTCCTCCCCAATCTACCTGTCTCAGATGCATCTGTCCATGACAGTAGTGGCCGGAGTGACTACAGCACAGTCCTTGTGGAGACAAAGTCCTGTCTTCACCTACCCTCCATCGTGTTGTGTGGCACAATCACTGTGATGAGTGGGATAGATTTTGAATAGATCTGGCAACTCAAAACTGGGCATCCGTGATGTGCTGTGGGCCATCAGCAGCAGCAGAATTGTATGCAACCACAATCTGTAACCTCGTGGCCTGGCATATCCCCAACTCTATCATTACCATCAAGCCAGGGGATCAACTGATCCAATGAAGAGTGCAGGAGGACATGCCAGGAGCATTATCAGGCATACCTAAAAATGGGCTGTCAACACACGACTACTTGCATGCCAAACAGCGAAAGCAGCAAGTGATAGACAGAGCTAAGCGATTCCACAACCAACGGATCAGATCTAAGCTCTGCAGTCCTGCCACATCCAGTCATGAATGGTGGTGGACAATTAAACAACTCACTGGAGGAGGAGGCTCCACAAATATCCCCATCCCCAGCATCACAGATGTCAGTCTTCAGCCAAGTCCATTCACTCCACGTAATATGAAGAAACAGCTGAAGACACTTGACACTGTAAAGGCAATTGGCCCAGACAATATCCTGGCAATAGTACTGATGTTGTGCTCCAGAACTACTTGCACCGCAAGCCAAGCTGTTCCAGTACAACTGTGACACTGGCATCTACCCGGCAATGTGGAAAATTGCTCAGGTGCGTCTGCCCACAAAAAGAAGGACAAATCCAACCCGACTAATTATCGTCCCATTGGCCTTTTTTTAAATTCGTTCACAGGATATGGCCTTCGCTGGCTGGGCCAGCATTTATTGCCCATCCCTATTTGCCCTTGAGAAGGTAGTAGTGAGCTGCCTTCTTGAACCGCTGCAGTCCATGTGGTGCAGGTACTCTTGATCGTCAGTAAAGTGATGGAAGGAGTCATTGACAGTGCTATCAAGTGGCACTTACTCAGCAATAGCTTGCTCACTGATGCTCTGTTTGGGTTCCGCCAGGGCCATTTGGCTCCTGACGTTATTGCAGCCTTAGTCCAAATATGGACATAACAGCTGAACTCCTGAGATGAGTTGAAAGCAACTCTCCTTGACATCATGGCAGCATTTGACTAAGTGTGGTTTCAAGGAGCCCTAGTTAACTGGAAACAGGGGGAAAACTCTCCAATGGTTGGAGTCATTCCTTGAAAAAAGGAAGATGGTTGTGGTTGTTGGAGGTCAGTCATCTCAGCTCCAGCACATCATTGCGGGAGTTCCTCAGGGTAGTGTCCTAGACCCAACCATCTTCAGCAGCTTCATCAATGACCTTCCTTCCATCATTAGATCAGAAGTGGGGGTGTTCGCTGATGATCAGCACCATTCGCAACTCCTCAGAAACTGAAGCAGCCCATGCCCAAATGCAGCAAGAGCTGGACAATATCCAGGCTTGGGCTGACAAGTGGCAAGTAACATTCGCACCACACAAATGCCAGGCAACGACCATCTCCAACAAGAGAGAATCCAACCATTGCCCCTTGACACTCAATGGCATTACCATTGCTGAGACCCCCACTATCAACAACCTGGGGGTTACCATTGACCAGAAACTGAACTGGACCAGCCATATAACTCTCTCCTCTAACCTC
The DNA here is from genome assembly GCF_017639515.1 of Carcharodon carcharias. Lineage (NCBI taxonomy): Eukaryota > Metazoa > Chordata > Chondrichthyes > Lamniformes > Lamnidae > Carcharodon > Carcharodon carcharias. The sequence continues at coordinate 142,114,011 of NC_054479.1, forward strand.
ACCCCCTTTTTTCAATATTCGTTTTCATTTTTCAATTTTTTTTTACTTTTTATTTTCATTTTTATTCATTGTTTTATCCCCACCTTTTATCCTATTTTCAGTCTTTTTCCCACCACCGTCCCCTCCCCCACCCCACCCCCAATAGGACGATCTGTCACTTGTTCATGTTGTTCTTTCCAGAGTGCTTACCCCTGTCCTGCTATTATCACATTCTGCTTTCTTACCTTAATTCCACATCAGCACCTCCTTTAGCCAGTATCACTATCATTAACACCGCTTTGTCCGTCTATTCATGACATCTTTTGTCAATCTCTCCTTTGCCGCCACCTATCGCTGACCTTCTATCCAGATTCACCTGCTCCACCCCACCCTTAAACAGTAAAAATTTCATCACATTTTTACTTCTCTTTAGCCCTGAAGAAGAGTCATACGGGCTCGAAATGTTAACTCTACTTCCCTCCCCACAGATGCTGTCAGATCTGCTGAGCTTTTCCAACATTTTCTGTTTTTGTTTCAGCCATATAAACACTGTGGCTACAAGAGCAGGTCAGAGGCTGAGAATTCTGCAGAGAGGAACTCACCTCCTGACTCCCCAAAGCCTGTTCACCCATCTACAAGGCACAAGTCAGGAGTGTGATGGAATACTCCCCACTTGCCTGGATGAGTGCGGCTCCCACAACACTCAAGAAGCTTGACACCATCCAGGGCAAAGCAGGCAGCTTGATTGGCATCAAATCCACCACCTTCAAACATCCACTCCCTACACGACTGGCGCACAGTAGCAGCAGTGAGTACCATCTACAAGATGTAACGTAGCATCTCATCAAGACTCCTTAGACTGTATGGCTGAAGAGGTGGTGTGAAGGGGAGGGTTTCAGATTCCTGGGGCATTGGGACCAGCTCTGGGGGAGGTGGGACCGGTAAGTGGAGGGGTTACACCTGGGCAGGACCGGGACTGATATCCTCGGGGGAATATTTGCTCGAGTGGTTGGAGGGGAGGGTTTAAATTAAAATGGCTGGGGGATGGGAACCTATGCAAGGAGTCAGAGGAGGGGGAATCAAGGACAGGAACAAAAGACAGAAAGGGGAATAAGAAAAGTGATAGGCAGAGAGATCAAGGGCAGGAATCAAACAGGGTCTCAGTGAAAAATAGTGGGAACAGGACACGTCCCACAGAAGAATTTTAAAAATTATTTGTCCATTTACAAATTGTAGTTCACAACTAATCCACAGGAGGGAGACAGTTTTCACTCATTCAGTGTTTTCAGAGGCTGTGTTTGCTGCCAGTGGCAGACATGCACAGTCGGTTCGGTTGCTGCCTGACATCATAGAGAGTGATGGAGTCTGCAGTGGCCAGGATCAAAAATGGCGCCACCAAAATAGTCACAGGTGTATATTCTACTGACAACTTTCCCATTCATCATTCTTTGTCCGTATTAATTTAATTTGTTACAGGCGCAAAAGTAAAATGCTTCAGTGATTTGAACATTTTACTAATCCAAGCCGATTTTAACGTTTGCCAATTAGTAATAAACATCTCGAAGCCTTTTGTCTTGCACTCATCAGGGCACTTTGCAAGAATACCAATATAAGGGGAAAACAACAATTTATACTAAATGAGAAGAGAGTGTTGATTGGTTGGCAAGTGGACTCTGATTGGTAGAGGCATTGCCATGGAGAATGGACCAATTGATGGTGACTGACAGTTAAATGCCAAGCATTGTTTGAAATTTAAAACAGGCAGCTTGACGCTGATTGGTCAAGGCATTGCCCTGAGGAATGAGTCAGTGAATGTCTGTCACTTATTTTGTTTTGCTGAAACAGAAGCAACGTGTTCTTTCTGTCTGCAAAGAACAGGGCCCCGTGTATTAATATATGTGGCTTCCAGTACACACAAATATACCACACTGTGTACTCTCTTCTCATTTAGTATAAATTGTTGTTTTGCCCTTGTATTCTTGCAAAGTGTCCTGATGAGTGCAAGATGAAAAGCTTTGACATGTCTCTTTTGACAGCAACCCTCAAGTTCTATAGTACAAAACGACTAGCAATAGACATCTATTAGTCGAACATGTTTGCTCTTGAACAAGTTTTACTTTTATTGTGCAACTTTAAGCCGAGTCCATCCTTTACCACTTCTCAGGCAGTGAACTTTGCAAAATAGGAAGGATCCAAGACACTAAGTGTTCTTTAAAAGATGAAAATGTAATTCAAATGAGTTTTAAGGTTTGCTAATAGTTTGGGATGCTTTCTTGTCAGGGTCTTCACAGGATTAACAGATACTTTCTTGTAATCACTTCAAAGGTAGTGAGGGAAAATTCCGGAACAAAAAGGGTACAGAGTCGATAATTGTTGTGTAACCTGCCCTCGTGTGGCATATTAAAAGATTATTGTTTATTACAATATTTGTAATTCATGGAAAACTGCTCTTGCATTTCCCTGAAGATTCCATTCAAAGCTTCCAGCCAAATATTGTTTTTGCGACCTAGATCTGAAATATTAGTCGGATTCGTCACATTTGCAAATTTTACGGCTTTGAGAAATTGGACTGGGACATTGGAAGGGCTCCAAACACCAGGCCAGCTCCAGAGATGGCTGGAAAGTCACTGGGGCAGGTTGGGTTCCAACAGTTACAAGCAGGGCAGCTGTTTGCTTTCACATAACCAGCGCAGGATAAGACTCCAGCTCTTCAACGCTTCCATGAGCTGGATTTTTTTCTTAACAGCGTCATCTCTATAATTTCACAAACCTGCTCACCAGCTCTGTGAAGCGAGCTCTGACCTTTAAGCTGGAGATGCAGTGCATTGCTTGTGAGGTGTGAGCAGAATATGGATCTTGCTGCCCCTTTATTATCCTACCTCTTTTAAACATTTTAAAACATCCCTTTCAAAGCCGTTGTAAGACCACAGATGTGACGTGGACTTGCTTTTCGTGTTGGAGCTGAACTGCTTCCCCTCCGTCAGTTACAGAAAGGGTGATAATTGTGCAGGCTGTAAATATTTATTCACGTTCAGACCTTTAAAATGTGTAGTGAGAAAATGAAGGGAATAAAGTGTGCTGTCTGGGCCTCAATATGTTATGGGAAAGTCGCGAGAACGGAAATAAACCCATTCAATAAGTAATCAAATCCACAATAATAATTCCTGTTACTGTCTCAGTTTGTTTTTAATTAGTTACTTGCAGATTAAGGATGATATAATTTCAACCCTGCCATCAGGAAGTCAGTTTGGTAATAGCTTATGTATGATCTGACAGGATTTCACTGCACATTATCTAAATGTTTTACGAACATACAAAGAAGGAACAGGAGTAGGCCATTCAGCCCCTCGAGCCTGCTCGCCTTTCAATAAGATCGTGGCTGATCTGATAGTAACCTCAAATCTGCATCCCACCTACCCCCGATAACCTATCACCCCCTTGCTTATCAAGAATCTATCCACCTCTGCCTTAAAAATATTCAAAGATGTAAAAGATCCCAATGCACTATATTGAAGAAGAGCAGAACAGTTATACCCAGTGTCCTGGCCAATGTTTGTCCCCTAATGAACATCCTGAAAACAGATCACCTGGCCATTATCACATTGCTGTTTTGTGGAATCTTGCTCTGCAGAAATTGGCTGCTCAGTTTCCTACATTACAACAGTGACTACACTTCAGTTCTTCATTGGCTGTAAATTGCTTTGGGATATCCGGTGGTCGTGCTTTGGAAATGTTAATATTTCTTTATGCTGGGAACCTAAAGAAGTTGGAAGCAGAACTAAACCCCAAATTGGCCACCATCTGCCTGGCAGCCAGAGGTGATGCAAGGCCATGTGGTAACAGGTGAAGATACATTAACTGGCTGCAAGCAGCCCTCAGTGTGTATCGCGAGTGCGACTTACATCATCCAGTGGAATAAATTTCCATTCAATTACACAACCATTGATTGCCCAGAATCCCCAGCTGAGCCCCTTGCCATGGGTCTGATTCATGGAGCCATGAGACACTTAGGAAGGAATTTTCCACCCCCCCTCCATTAGCGGTGAGCAGCATGGTGGTGGGTGGGAGGTGGGGGGTGGGGGGGGCGATGACAATATGGCGGGAAGGCCAAAAATCAGTTTCACGTTGTCATGAAGTCGGTTAGCCATTGTCCACTCTGCCCATCAATGGCAGGCTGCTCTTCCTGCTGTCCAGTGTCAGGATCATGATTTCAATGCATTCGCATCCCATCATTTGCCTGCCCGCTGGAATCATCCCCCCACCTCGAATTTCCCTCCCACCTTGGCATGACTTCAGAAAGATGTGATTCACAACAGCATTTAAAGGGTGTGGCACCTGGTGAGCTGACCTTCGAGGGGAACCGGGAAGTGAGTGCACCCTCACCTTGCGCAGCGCTCGCGAGGGTCACCCATTCGACTTCAAGGTTGAGATGCAGCCCGTTCAGGCGAGGGCACAGTCAGGTCGCTTTGCTCCGGCTGGCTGACAGTGCGGTGCCAGGGCAAGGGTGGGTAGGCAAGGCAGCAATGTCCGAAGGTGGTGCACAAGCACATGTGGGGTGGGTGGGGCCGAGGGAAACCTTGTATAAAGTGACCATTCCTCTGCAGCTGAGACAGTTCAGGCGCAGCCACATTGACATGTTGGAGTTGATCCTTTAGCTTCTCTGCCCACTCAAGCAACACAGAGGCATGAAAGTGCCAAGTGCTCCAGAGTTTTTCACCCCTCGGGAACAGATTGCAAACTAATGTGCATTTTGGTGGACTGCAGAACAGTTGGATGACAGGGCACGTTGTACAATCTCCTTGCTAAATCTAGCCATCGAGTAGTCACTGGAGGAGGTGCTCACAGCCCCTTGCAATGTCAGCATCCCGGTTTGGACCAGTCTCCCCCATGGTTCAAGCTAACAGTGCAGCCTTGCAGTGTGGGTTAGGAGAATGCCTGTGCCTGAGCTGAGAGCACAGCCTGCAGTCCAATGGGTAAAGCTGCTGCCAATCGGTCAGGTGGAGAGGGGCGGAGGTGGGTGGGGTTTCGGGCAGAGTGCACTGAACTCTGGCCATCCAAGTGATGGAGTTCAGCCTGTGCAACAGTGCAGGACTGATGTCCTGGACCAAGATCTCAATGGCAGCCACCATCCTACCAATGTTGGCCTGGGTGTATTGGCATGCCGGCGCTATACCTCAGACTGAAGACGGACGGACACCTCCATCGTGCCCTGTAATCTGAGGAGAGCAGCAGACACCCCTTCCTTTGCCTTAGCAGCTCCAACAACTGTGATCTGAGTCAGACTCAGCAAATTTCTGGCCTCCAGCATTCCTTTGAGTGCCAGAAACCTGGGAAGTCCCTGCTGCTGCCTGCTGTGGATCAGACAGTGTGATGTGCTCACCAAGATTGTGACCCCAAGTCCACTCTAGAACTAGATCCCACTGCGTTGTGTGTCTGTGCGCTGGTGGAGGGTGTGTGTGATGCTGTGACGGGTCTTCAATTAGAGCATCATCAGATCCTTCTTCTGAGTTGCCTTCAGAGATTGACTCGAGGACCCGGGTCCTGAATGCCCCTCAGCTGCTTTCCAGATGTCCCTGCGAAATCAAGTTTCCTCCCTTCAGCAGCCATGACTTTCCAGCAGCTTCCACTCCCTTAGAGAGAGAGAGAGAGAGAGCTCTGTGCAGGGGTGCCCTTTAAATATGGCACCCAAATTACTGAAGGCCCGAGGTGATGGTGGGGCACGTGAATCGGAGGCTGGCCCATCAGTGACCCAGCAACGCATTAGTAATGATCCAGGATGCGCCGGGAATGGGGTCATGCAGTGCAAGAAGCTGCCATTGCAGCCAGTGAGTTAAACATCCTTTTTCCCACCTGCTTTGTGCAAATCTGGGATGATTCTGCCCTTAGAGAGGGAAATATAAATTACCTTGCTAGTTTAAAGTTATTTAAAAGCAGATAGATACATTCCAGTAAAATAAAAGCAAAATACTGAGGATGCTGGAAGTCTGGAATAAAAGCAGAAAACGCTGGAAAGACTCAGCAGGTCTGGCAGCATCTGTGGAGAGAGAAACAGATCCCTTTCTGAAGAAGGGTAATACAGACTCCAAATGTTAACTCTGTTTCTCTCTCCACAGATGCTGCCAGACCTGCTGAGTTTTTCGAACACTTTCTGTTTTTATTAAACATATTTCAGGAGCTTGTTGACATCAAAACTTGTTCATATCAATACTTGGTTGCTTTTAAATGGATCTAAATCAGTTCCTTTGCTCTAAAATTTACCCCCATGATAATCAGATTCTGTAAGATATAACGATGACTAAAGGTTGAGTTTTGGAAAATCTGTTTGTGTTAACCTGGCCAAAGGAGAAAGCAAAAGGAAATTATCGAAAAGCAGAAAATCCCAAAAAGACATATCATCAGCATCAACTACAAGGTCAAAGGAGAATTGAACATTTGAGGTACTGATCCTTCATTAGAATCTTGTCAGGAGCACTGATGAAATTAACCTGATGAAATTAACCTCTCGTTCCTTTCTCAGCAGAATTTTCTGGTTGATTTTTGATGGAACCGAAGAGGATGAATATATTCCTGCTCATCCCCCTTCAGCCTCTTGCTCCTGTGTTGTACAAGCAGCGCTGGTCGGCACACAACGTCTGCAAAGAGATGGTGAAAGAATTAAAAATGAATAGACAATCCAGCAGCACCATCTGGGATCTTGTTTTTTGGGGAAATGAGCAGATGGTGAAACCTGGTCACCACAATGGTTCCCACCGAGAAACCTCACTAATTGCTTTAAAGAATAAAAATAATGACAGTTTATTGTCCTCTCCCTGCACTGTGTACCCCAGTGGCAGAGAGATGAAAGGAGACAGCAGGGCTAATGTCTGTGGCTCTCTGTGATGCTATATTGAACGCAATCTCGGTGGGGTGGAGGGGGAAAGAGGATGAATCGACTCTCACCAGATCGGAAATTCTAACTCAGGAACTGAAGTACGAATAAGGCACAACAAGCTTGTTTGGATTCGTTCAGCATACTGTTCAAAATGTGGAATTGGGATGTAGGATGCTCTAGATCGAGGGATAACCTGGTTTCTTTTTGCCAACATATTTATAGAATCCTATTTAATTTAACAGGAACACCTCTTCCAAACAGCTGCTGAATGAACAGCATCGTTCATTTAAATGGAAATTTTTCAGAGATTAGGATGGTATTAAAGTTAACAAGTTTCATGAAATCATTCAGAACTGTGCCAAAAAATCTTCAGCCTCTCAGCGTGCCTGTTAAAGACTGAACAAGCTTTGCAAAACAAAATATTTTGTTCAGCATGAATCAGGAAGAAATTGACAATCAAATAGATTCCATAATAACCCATCAGTCCTGACTTTCAAATATTTGCTCTGCTGTTTGCAAAGTGCTGTGTGGCCAAAAGAACGTGACAATTTGTCCACAAAGACTGAATTTCTCACTGGATTGGAAATAATTGCACTTATCGTAGGAACAAAGCACCTGCTGGAAATCACGTGTCTTAAGAATCATTGTCAATTATAATGTACTGTAACAGAGCTCTACTGCTGGTGGAGCTGAAATTGTGCTGTGAAATGTTAATAAGAACATGAGAAATAGGAACAGGAGTAGACCATTCGGCCCCTCGAGCCTGTTCCGCCATTCAATAAGATCATGGCTGGTCTTCTTGTGTTTTGATTGCCACATTCCCATCTAACCCCCATAACCTTTGATTCTCTTGCCTAACAAGAATCCCTCTATCCCTGCCTTAAAAATATTCAGTCACTCCGCCTCCACCGCCTCCCGAGGGGGAGAGTTCCAAAGGCGCACAACCCTCTGAGATGTCCTGGAACTAAGATGATTGACATCCAACAACCACAACATCTTCCTTTGTGCTAGGTATGACTCCAAGCAGTGGAGCATTTTCCCACTGACTCCCATTGACTCCAGTTTTGCTGGGGCTCCTTGATGCCACACTTGGTCAAATGCTGCTTTGATGTCAAGGGCAGTCACTCTCACCTCACCTCTTGAATTCAGCTCATTTATCCATGCTTGGACCAAGGTAGTAATAAGGTCAGAAGCTGAGTGGCCCTGGAGGAACCCAAACTGAGCGTCAATGATCAGATTATTGCTGAGTAAGTGCCACAATAGCACTGTTGATGATCTCTTCCATCACTTTGCTGATGATGGAGAGTAGACTGATGGGGCAGTAATTGGCCGGGTCAGATTTGTCCTACTTTTTGTAGGCAGGACATAGCTGGGCAATTTTTCAGATTGCCAGGTAGATGCCAGTGTTGTAGCTGTACTGGAACAGCTTGGCTAGGGGTGTGGCAAGTTCCGGAGCACGAGTCTTCAGCACTATTGCTGGAATATTATCAGGGCCCATATCCTTTGCTGTATCCAGTGCCTTCAGCTGTTTATTGATGTCACCTGGAGTGCACCTAATTGGCTGAAGACTGGCATCTGTGATGTTGGGGACCTCCGGAGGAGGCCGAGATGGATCATCCACTCGGTATCTCTGGTTGAAGATAGTTGCAAACGTTTCAGCCTTATTTTTGCACTGATGTGCTGGGCTCCCCCATCATTGAGGATGGGGATACTTGTGGAGTCTCCCCCTCCAGTGAGATGTTTAATTGTCTACCACCATTCACAGCTGGATGTGGCAGGACTGCAGAGCTTAGATCTGATCTGTTGCTTGTGGGATCGCTTAGCTCTGCCTATCATTTGCTGCTTATAGTGAATGGCACACAAATAGTAGTCCTGTGTTATAGCTTCACCAAGTTGACCCCTCATTTTTAGGTATGCCTGGTGCTGCTCCTGACCTTTCCTCCTGCACTCTTCACAGACCAGGGTTGACCCTCTAGCTTGGTGGAAATGGTAGAGTGGATGATATGCGGGCTATACAGATTGTGGTTGAGTACAAATCTGCTGCTGCTGATGGCCCACAGTGCCCCTCTTGGATGCCTAATTTTGAGACTGCCACACGTTTTTGAAATCTATCCCAATTAGTACAGTGGCAGTTCCATACGACATGATGGAGGGTTTCCTCTATGTGAAGACTGGATTCGTCTCCACAAAGATTGTGTGGTGGCTACTCCGACCAATATTGTCATGGACAGATGCTTCTGTGACAGGTAGATTGGTGAGGATGAAGTAAAGCAGGTTTTCCCTCTTGTTGGTTTCCTCAGTCTAGCAGATATGTCCTTTAGGACTCATCAAGCTAAGTCAGTACTGGTTCTACCGAGCCACTCTTGGTGATGGACATTGAAGTCCCCCACCCAGAGTACATTCTGTGCCCTTGCCACCCTCAGTGCTTCCTCCAAGTGGTGTTTAACACTGATTCATCAGCTGAGGTAGGGCAATACATGATAATCAGCAGGAGATTTCCTTGCCCATATTTGACCTGTGCCATGAGATTTCATGGGGTCCACAGTGAATGTTGAGGACTCCCAGGGCAAGTCACTCCTGACTGTATACCACTGCGCCACCACCTCTGCTGGGTCTGTCCTGCTGGTGGGGCAGGACATATCCAGGGCTGGTGATGTCTGGGACATTATCTGAAAGGTATGATTCTGTGAGGATGACTATGTCAGGCCATTGCTTGACTAGTCTGTGAGATAACTCTCCTAATTTTGCCACAGATGTTAGTAAGGAGGACTTTGCAGGGTTGACGGGGCTGAGTGTACCTTTGTCATTTCCGATGCCTAGGTTGGTGCCAGGTTGTCTGTACAGTTTCATTCCTTATCAACTTTTCTGTAGCAGTTTGATACAACTGAGTAACTTGCTAGGCCATTTCGGAGGGCATTTAAGAGTCAACCACATTGCTGTTTGTGGAGTCACATGTAAGCCAGACTAGGTAAGGATGGCAGATTCCCTTCCCTAAATGACATTAGTGAACCAGATGGGTTTTTAATGATAATTGACAAGGGTTTCATGGTGACCATTACTGAGACTAGCTTTTAATTCCAGATATATTAAATTAATTTAAATTCTACTAACGGTTATGGTGGGATTAGAACCTTTGTCTCCAGAGCATTAGCCTGGATCCCTGGATGACTAGTCCAATGATATTACCACTATATTACTGCCACCCTGTTCTAACCCCTAAGCCAATTTAGTGCCAACTCATGCCAACCATGCTCCCCACCCACCACTACATAATCTAATGTAAGCATAAACATTTAATTCAAGTTCATAATCCCTTATAAAAATAAGCATTGGAGTTCATTGTCCCATTTCAAAGAGTCTATCACCACTTGGAGCCATGAAACTATGAAACACCAGGCACCCTATATGATAATGGAAAGTTATGAAATTATCATGCAGCACCAATCCAGTAATGGTAGCCCTCAGACTTGTGCCAACAGACAGAGTACAACAGCAAGCAATGATTTTTAAAAAACATTCCAGACATTTTTTTTCAAAGATTTAAAGGGCAGGAGTTTTAAGTTTCTTGACAGTTTGATAGTTGCTTCTGACAGTTGCTTTTGACAGTTCATTTTGACACTTCTGACCTTTGCTTCTCATAGGTCATTTTGACACCTATGGCAGTTCTAATGAGCTTGACAGTTAATGAGTTTATGCACATTCATGCCCACATTTAACAATCCTATTAGGCGGTTTACATCTCCCAAATGGCACCTGACCCCCCACCCAATGGTGTCTGGGGACCATATCCAAACGGGTACCCTGCCTCTCCAAAAGAGTACCCCACCACTCCAAGGTTCAGACCTGCTCCTACCAGGTCTAATCTGCATACATTGTGTTTCACGCTCCTGGGTCACCAAAATTAGACATGAGTGGACGCAGTTGCTGATTTATAAGGGCAACTGCACCTGTGAAATGCCTCATGTGCATACCCTGGCCCGGGCCTATTCCTGCCCCCTGTGAAAATGGCAGGTGCCGTGCTCGTGGGTGGAATGCTTGGATTTCAGTCTCTTCAGTCAATTTCGGAGAGGGTCTACGTTGCTACAAAAACCCAGGCCCAGGTGACTAAAGGCATGGCCACCAATGGTGGAGCGATTAAAATCGAGGATGGTCAAGATGCCAGAATTGGAGGAGTGCAGATATCTTGGAGGGTTGTGAGGCTGGAGGAGATCATGGAGATGTATATTAAGTCAAACCTTTCGTTAGAACAGTCCTTCACCCTTATGGATGAAACATCTCATTCAAATATGAACCTACTACACTATCTCTCTTTTTCAGTTATTGACTAATTTTACATTTTGCTTCCAGCATTTTCTCTTTCTATTTTTGGATGGCCAACATTCATGGCTTCCCTTTCATCTTAACACATTTTCATTGAGAATTTTGAGGCAGTGGGACCAGCCAATGTTTTCATAAAAGGCTTCCGAATTTGTCTAAAATAGAAATATTTGCCTTTTCTTGCACGATTACTGCTCTCTTTGTTGGTAACTATCTTTGGGAGGTAATTTAATGCTATTTCTCTACAAACTGAATGAAAACAATCAAGATAAAAAGAAAATACTGCGAAACCGGAAATATTAAATAAAAACAGAAAATATAGGAAAAACTCAGCCAATCTGGCAGCACCTCTGGAGAGAGAAACAGAGTTAATGTTCCAAGTCTGTGTGAGTCTTCTTCAGATGAAGAGTCATATGGACTTGAAACGTTAACTCTGTTTCTCTCTCCACAGGTGCTGCCAGACCCACTGAGTTTTTCCAACATTTTCTGAAAGCAATCAGTATGGTTTGCCATCAATTGTGGATTGGTTAAAGGGGTGATGCAAAGATTCTGCAGTCTTCTCTGGTCACAGCCTATTAAAGACAGACTAGTTGTATTTGTCGGCAATCTATGCGCAGGGTTTACCTCTAGAGGCCCCTCTGTTTGATCAATATTAAAACCAGAAGTTATGGAATTTCACCGAGCTGGCGGTATTTTACTAATATGCATCGAGGCAATTTAGTGCTAATCCAATGAGATGTCTGTTTCCATTTAGTGGATGCCCTCATTTGAAATGAATCCAACAATCAAGAAGAGAGATAGTATTACTTTTTGCAGGATGAATTTCAGCATCATCAAACATTAAACCCACATGACTTGCAGTATATTCTCATAGTGTGCCAGCTTAAAACTTACAATGTGATTTTCAGAGAACATCCACCAAACACGTAATATGTAAAGGACATATTTCAAAGGGGGGTTTTTGAAGTTTGACAGTAAAACCAGAGCACTTGGCCTGAATCTCAATCCTTTAAAGATCCATCTCACACAAAACAAGAGAGGTAAGGTCTTGATACTCTAGCAACTGATCTGTGATCTCTGACCGACAGGTTTACGGCATTTGACCATGAACAACCAGGTAGCTGTGTTAAGGTATGCACATTTTAACAGAGACCCATATACATTACTTTGTTGAGGTAATGTTTGTAACCCCCTTGTCTTGCGAGGTTAAATATTCTGACTGATGGTAGACTCTGCTTGTTCTTATAACGCTTCTTCTGATGGATGTGGACTTCATTCTGTATCGTGTTATAAACTATGACCACATTAACATATATGACTATGTTAACATATACATTTTTATATGAATTCCAGCTAAAACAATATCACTGAAAAGTTGGAGCTATGACAACTGGCTCTGCTCAAGACTTGATGTCTTGTCGAATGGCATTTCATGTTAATGGTACAGATATTCCCTTCAGACTGTATCATTAATGGGTATTTATGTATAATGTTTCACAAGGAGGTAAGAGGTGTTCTGCCCTGAAATAAGACTTCAGGGGCCTGGTCTATGTCCTGAAAAAATAGACAACTTATCAGAAATTCAGAGCGGAATAGTCCCAGATTTGCATTAAGTGCAGCAGTGAGGGTGGGTTTTCACACTGTAGTGTACCAAGCCCACCGTATTATTTTTGCACTCCGGGGAAACATGCTGTTTCCATGTTGGGTGGGCTCTCATTCACCTGCCCACCATCACCCGCTGCTGCATCACGCCAGGCGCCACATTTAAAGTCCAGCTGCAAGCAGACATCTCAGTGTTTCCAGACCACCACTGCTGCACAGAAGACATGACCCTGAAAGGGAAAAAGACTGCAGCCCCCTGCGTCAGTGACACGTCCCTGGAACGCCTTTTGGGTGCAGCGGAGTCCCGCTGGGATGTCCTACAACCCCCTCTGGCTGCAGGATGGGCAGCATCACCAACCAGGCTTGGGAGGCAGTGGCAGCGGTGGTCAGTGCCAATACCCTTCAAAAGAGGACAGTCACCCAGTGCCGCAAGAGGATGAATGATCTCCTCCGTTCTGCCAGGGTGAGTCACTCTTCTCATCACTCTCAACTCACACACGCACAAACCCATCACACACCCTCAGGGCCCTCACTCACTGCCAGTTCAAGGGACACTACCATTCACTCTCTCACACACACCTTCATTGTCCTGTCCATGGGAGCACTCACTACCCACACAGGTCAGGCATACTTATCATCTGGCCTGGCAGGCATCCTGCTTACACTCTCTCCATCTCTATTCATGCAGGACAAACTGGTACACAAGAGACAGAGGTCACAGACTGGTGGAGGAAGGCCTGAAATCAAGGCCCTCACAGACTTTGAGAGCAGAGCTATCCAGCTGGCCAGTGAGGATCTGGACCGGTTCTGTTGCTGACAGTGAAGTCGGCGCTGCTCTACCAAGTGAGGGTCCAGCAGTGCAACATCCATCAGACAACCAGGCTGTGAGTGATGTGTCCTCTTTCACAGTCCACTGCCATGCACTAATTATCCCCCCTTGCTTCCGCAGGCACATCTGGGAAACAGCCGACGGAGTCCACAACCCAGGGCCTCCAATCAAGCCCTGAAGAAACCTCGGAAGAGGAATCTGGAGGCATCCTCCTTGAAGTCCTGTCACAGCGCCCACCCATACCCTCCACCAGCGCAGAGACACACACCTCAGTGGGACCTGGTTTTAGAATAGCCTCAGGGTAACAATCTGGTGAGCATATTGTTCTGTCTGATCCACAGCAGGCATAGGCAGGGAGTTAATCACTTGTACATGCTGTTCACTATTGTTAATAAACTCCTAAGAATGTCTCCCTACCTATAACTCCTTGTTCTGATGAGCAGTGTTCTTGTCACTCAGATGTGAAACCTTTCTGCACAAGATAAAAGCAGGTGTCTCAGTCCAGGGCCTCTTCCCCGTGCAGCCTCCAAACCAAAGTGATGGTCTGGCCTCACACTCCCTGGAAACATTACTGATGCCTGCACCTTGGCAGTGCTGGTCATTGCTGCCAGAATGTAATGGGCAGGCAATTCTCTCTGTTCTCTCTCAGCACCTTTAAGCAGGGGCTGGCCCCCATCTCTTCAGCATCTGAGACCAGTGACACTGTGCTCCTGAAGGGGTCAGGTGCTGAAGGCGAGCAAAGGATCAGATACTTCTAAAGTTTCATGGCTGCGTCTCTATGATATGACCCTGATCACAAAGTATAAGTGATCTGCCCTCGGGCAGACAGGAGTCAGACATTCTCAGATGCTGTGTGAGAATCTATGGAGTGTCCTCACTGCAGGTCATCATCATCCTCCTGCAATCGAATGACTGTTAGGGCCTCCACTGCGTCTCCATGAGAGGAGCATTCTCACAGAGGTTATTCACGCTGTCATAAGCCACACTGGAGTCAAACGTTCACAGATGCGATGTGAGGATGTATGGGGTCACCTCACTGCATGTCGCCATCATCATCCACAAATCTAGTAGATATGAGGGCATCCCTCGCATGCCTGCCTTCTCTAGCCAGTGTGAGGGGTTCATCCCCATCATCGTCGTCTCTGAGGAACCCCTCATCCTCATCCCCGTCAGTGTCCCCCTCATTGGTGGACGTCTCCAGCTCCTCTATCTCCTCCTCAGTCAGCTTATCTCCCTGTTGCAGTGCCAGGCTGTAAAGGGTGCAGCGGTCAACAACAGCACGTGACACCCTCTGCAGACTGTTTTACAGGGCTCCACTAGACTGATCCAGGCACCGGAACAGGTCTGAGGTCACCGCACGGGTGTCATCAGCCATGGCCCTTGTTCCCGAGGAGCCAGTCCTACAGGGTCTGTGGACCCTGGAAGGTTTCAGGGATCTGTGACTGACTGAGGATGTAGGAGTTGTGCACACACCTGCAGGATGCCGTTCTGGTGGTCACACATCAGCTGCACATTCAGCAAATAGAATCCCTTCAAGTTAATGTCATTTACTTTGTGTTGTGATGGAGATCTGAGCACCATGTGAGTGCAGTTGATCTCACCCTGCGTCTGTGGGAAAACTGAGATCTGGGTGAATCCAATTGCTTTTGGATCCTGGCTGTCCTGGTCCTGTGTGAAATACATAAAGTTGTGGGCCCTCGCAAAGATGGCATCCATGACCTCATGGATGCCTTTTTTAAAATTCATTCATGGAATGATGGGAATCGCTGGCTGGACCAGCATTTATTGCCCATCCCTAATTGCCCTTGAGAAGGTGGTGGTGAGCTGCCTTCTTGAACCGCTGCAGTCCCTGTGGAGTAGGTACACCCACAGTGCTGTTAGGGAGGGAGTTCCAGGATTTTGACCCAGTGACAGTGAAGGAACAGCCGATATATTTCCAAGCCAGAATGGTGAGTGACTTGGAGGGGAACTTGCGGGTGGTGGTATTCCCATCTATCTGCTGCGCTTGTCCTTCTAGATGGTAGTGGTCATGGGTTTGGAAGGTGCTGTTGATGGAGCCTTGGTGAATTCTTGCAATGCATCTTGTAGATGGTAGACACTGCTGCTATGGTGCACAATGGTAGGGAGTGAATGTTTGTGGATGTGGTGCCAATCAAGTGGGCTGCTTTGTCCAGGATGGTGTCAAGCTTCTTGAGTGTTGTGGGAGCTGCACTCATCCAGGCAAGTGGGGAGTATTCCATCACACTCCTGACTTGTGCCTTGTAGATGGGTGAACAGGCTTTGGGGAGTCAGAAGGTGAGTTACTCATCGCATGATACCTAGCCTCTGGTCTGCTCTTGTAGCCACAGTATTTAAGTAGCTAGTCCAGTTCAGTTTCTGGTCAATGGTAACCCCCAGGATGTTGATAGTGGGGGAATTCAGTGATGGTAATGCCATTGAACATCAAGGGGCAATGGTTGGATTCTCTTTTGTTGGAGCTGGTTGTTGCTTGACACTTGTGTGGTGTAAATGTTACTTGCCACTTGTCAGCCCAAGCCTGGATATTGTCCGGGTCTTTCTGCAGTTGGACATGGACTGCTTTAGCATCTGAGGAGTCGTGAATGGTGCTGAACATTGTGCAATCATCAGTGAACATCCCCGCTCCTGACCTCATAATGGAAGGAAGGTCATTGATGAAGCAGCTGAAGATGGTTGGGCCGAGGACACTACCCTGAGGAACTCCTGCAGTGATGTCCTGGAGCTGAGATGACTGACCTCCAACAACCACAACCATCTTCCTTTGTACTAGATATGACTCCAACCAGCAGAGAGTTTTCCCCATGATTCTCATTGACTCCAGTTTTGCTAGTGCTCCTTGATGCCACACTCAGTCAAATGCTGCCTTGATGTCAAGGGCAGTCACTCTCACCTCACCTCAGATGTTCAGCAATTTTGTCCATGTTTGAACCAAGGCTGTAATGAGGGCAGGAGCTGAGTGGCCCTGGCGGAACCCAGACCAGGTGTCAGTGAGCAGGTAAGCTAGTGCAGTTGATGACCTCTTCCAGTACTTTGCTGATGATGGAGAGTAGACTGATGGGGCAGTAATTGGCCGGGTTGGATTTGTCCAGCTTTATATGTAAAGGGCATACCCGGGCAATTTTCCACATAGCCGGGTAGATGCCTGTGCTGTAGCTGGAGTGTCTCACAGACTAGTCAAGCAACAGCCTGACATAGTCATCCTCATGGAATCATACCTTACAGATAATGTTACAGACACCACCATCACTATCTCTGGGTATGTCCTGTCCCAGCGGCAGGACAGAGCCAGCAGAGGTGGTGACACAGTGGTACACAGTCAGGAGGGAGTTGCCCTGGGAGTCCTCAACATCAACTCCAGACTCCATGAGGTCTCATGGCATCGGATCAAACATAGGCAAGGAAACCCCCTGCTGATTACCACGTACCGCCCTCCCTCAGCTGATGAATCAGTGCTTCTCCATGTTGAACACCATTTGGGGGAAGCACTGAGGGTGGTAAGGCTGCAGACTGTACGCTGGGTGGGGGACTTCAATGTCCATCACCAAGAGTGACTCGGTAGCACCACTCTGACCGAGCTTGCCGAGTTAGACTGGGTCCGTAGCAGGTGATGAGGGAACCAACAAGAGGGAAAAACATACTTGACCTCATCCTCACCAACCTGCCTGCTGCAGATGCATCTGCTCATGACAGTATGGGTAGGAATGACCACTACACAGTTATTGTGGAGATGAAGTCCTGCCTTCACATTGAGGACACCCTGCATTGTGCTGTGTGGCACTAAAACCGTGCTAAATGGGATAGATTTCAAACAGATCTAGCAACTCAAGATTGGGCATCCATGAGGCACTGTGGGCCATCAGCAGCAGCAGAATTGTACTCGAACACAATCTGTAACCTCATGGACTGGCATATCCCCCACTCTACCATTACCATCAAGCCAGGGGATCAACCCTGGTTCAGTGAAGAGCACAGGAGGGCATTCCAGGAGCAGCACCAGGCATACCTAAATACGAAGTGTCAGCCTGGTGAAGCTATAACACAGGACTACTTGCATCCAAACAGCGTAAGCAGCAAGCGATAGACAGAGCTAAGCGATTCCACAACCAACAGATCAGATCTAAGCTCTGCAGTCCTGTCACATCCAGTCGTGAATGGTGGTGGACAATTAAACAACTCATTGGAGGAGGAGGCTCCACAAATATCCCCATCCTCAATGATGGAGGAGCCCAGCACATCAGTGCAGAAGATAAGGCTGAAGCATTTGTGACAATCTTTAGCCAGAAGTGCCGAGTGGATGATCAATCTCGGCCTTCTCCAGAGGTCCCCAGCATCACAGATGCCAGTCTTCAGCCAATTCGATTCACTCCGCGTGATATCAGGAAATGGCTGAAGACACTGGATACTGCAAAGTCTTTGGGCCCTGACAATATTCATGGGTGGCAGCTTGTGAGATCCCGCAGAGGTCACCTGTGGAGCCCTAAAAGGTGCCCTGGCTTAGAAATTGAGCACCGCGGTCACTTTCATGGCCACTGTGTGCCCGTGGCTCCAAATCCTGCAGTAAGTGGCAGATGTGAGCGACCAGTTCCCTAGACGTGCGCAGTCTTCGGCCACATTAGTTTTCAGTCATCTGCCGGAATGAAAGGCGGCGTCTACAGACCCTGGATGTCACCAGGCGCCGACCAACGACGGCTTCCTGTGGCCCTTGGGCAGTGTATGTGGGAGCTCCAGCCGGCACTTCTTCCGGAGGCTGCTGCTCCTGCCTCTGAGAAGCTGGGAGCCTCAGTCACTCTCTCCTCCATCTCCTTCACTCCCTGTAGGCCATCAGGCATACAGCTAGTTCACCAGGCTCCATGATCCTGATGTAGTCCCCCTGCAGGATGAAAGAGAGAGACACGTGGTTAGCACAGGTATAATAAGAACCTGAGATAAAAACAAAAAACTGCGGATGCTGGAAATCCAAAACAGAAACAGAATTACCTGGAAAAACTCAGCAGGTCTGGCAGCATCGGCGGAGAAGAAAAGAGTTGACGTTTTGAGTCCTCATGACCCTTCATCAGAACTGAGTGAATATTAGGAGAGAAGTGAAATATAAGCTGGTTTAAGGTGGGGGAGGGGTGGGGGGGAGAGAAATGGGGGGGATGGTGTGATTATAGGGACAAGCAAGCAGTGATAATAGCAGATAATCAAAAGATGTCACAGACAAAGGAACAAAGAGGTGTTGAAGGTGGTGATATTATCTAAACGAATGTGCTAATTAAGAATGGATGGTAGGGCACTCAAGGTACATCTCTAGTGGGGGTGGGGTGGAAAGACTACCAGGGCATAAAAGATTTAAAAATAATGGAAACAGGTAGGAAAAGAAAAATCTATATAAATTATTGGAAAAAACAAAAGGAAGGGGGAAGAAACGGAAAGGGGGTGGGGATGGAGGAAGGAGTTCAAGATCTAAAGTTGTTGAATTCAATATTCAGTCTGGAAGGCTGTAAAGTGCCTAGTCGGAAGATGAGGTGCTGTTCCTCCAGTTTGCGTTGGGCTTCACTGGAACAATGCAGCAAGCCAAGGACAGACATGTGGGCAAGAGAGCTGGGTGGAGTGTTAAAATGGCAAGTGACAGGGAGGTTTGGGTCATTCTTGCGGACAGACCGCAGGTGTTCTGCAAAGCGGTCGCCCAGTTTACGTTTGGTCTCTCCAATGTAGAGGAGATCACATTGGGAACAACGAATGCAGTAGACTATGTTAGGGGAAATGCAAGTGAAATGCTGCTTCACTTGAAAGGAGTGTTTGGGCCCTTGGTCGGTGAGGAGAGAGGAAGTGAAGGGGCAGGTGTTGCATCTTTTGCGTGGGCATGGGGAGGTGCCATAGCTGGGGGTTGAGGAGTAGGGGGTGATGGAGGAATGGACCAGGGTGTCCCAGAGGGAACGATCCCTATGGAATGCCGCCAGGGGGGGTGAAGGGAAGATTTGTTTGGTGGTGGCAACATGCTGGAGTTGGTGGAAATGACGGAAGATGATCCTTTGAATGCGGAGGCTGGTGGTGTGATAAGTGAGGACAAGGGGGACCCTATCATGTTTCTGGGAGGGAGGAGAAGGCGTGAGAGCGGATGCGCGGGAGATGGGCCAGACACGGTTGAGGGCCCTGTCAACGACCGTGGGTGGAAAACCTCGGTTAAGGAAGAAGGAGGACATGTCAGAGGAACTGTTTTTGAAAGTAGTATCATCGGAACAGATGCGACGGAGGCGAAGGAACTGAGAGAATGGGATGGAGTCCTTACAGGAAGCGGGGTGTGAGGAGCTGTAGTCGAGGTAGCTGTGAGAGTCGGTAGGCTTGTAATGGATATTGGTGGACAGTCTATCACCAGAAATTGAGACAGAGAGGTCAAGGAAGGGAAGGGACGTGTCAGAGATGGACTATGTGAAAATGATGGAGGGGTGGAGATTGGAAGCAAAATTGATTAATTTTTCCAAGTCCCAACGAGAGTATGAAACAGCACCGAAGTAATCATCGATGTTCCAGAGAAAGAGTTGTGGTAGGGAGCCGGAGTAGGACTGGAACAAGGAATGTTCCACATACCCCATAAAGAGACAGGCATAGCTGGGGCCCATGCGGGTACCCATAGCCTCACCTTTTATTTGGAGGAAGTGAGAGGAGTTGAAGGAGAAATTGTTTAGCGTGAGAACAAGTTCAGCCAGACGGAGGAGAGTAGTGGTGGATGGGGATAGTTTGGGCCTCTGTTCGAGGAAGAAGCTAAGGGCCCTCAGACCATCCTGATAGGGGATGGATAATTAGAACCTGTCCTGGTTAAGTGTGAAGGCTCCTTAATGCATCCTGGAGAGCGCTGGCCACCACTTGGATGGCCAGAGATCAGTGCACGGCTTGGCTGCCCAAAACCCCACCACCTCCACCCTAGTCCACCTGACCGATTGGCGGCATCTTTGCCCATTGGACTGCAGGCTGTGCTCTCAGCTCAGGCACAGGCATTCTCCTTTGGGGAGGCAGTGACATACTTGTATTGTCACTGGACTCCTGTTCTGGAGACCCTGGGTAATGTTCTGGGGACCAGGGTTCAAATCCCATCACGGCAGATGGTGAAATTTGAATCCAATAAATAAACCTGGAATTAAATTCTAATGATGACCACGAAACCTTTGTTGATTGTTGTAAAAACCCATCTGGTTCACTAATGAAGGAAACCTGCTGTCCTTTCCTGGTCTGGCCTATATGTGACTCCAGACCCACAGCAATGTGGCTGACTCTTAAATGTCCTCTAAACAAGGGCAATTAGGGATGGGCAATAAATGCTGGCCTAGCCAGTGACACCCACATCCCATGAATGAATCAAAAAAAAACCTGTGCTGTTAGCTTGAACCATGGAGGAGACTGGTCCAAACCGGGATGCTGACATTGCAAGAGGCTGTGAGCGACCCCAGTGGTGACTGCTCCACGGGCAGCTTTAGTGAGGAGATTGTACAACATGTGCAGTTCAGCTACTCTGCAGTCCACTAAAATGCTCGTGACTTTGCAGCCTGTGCCAGGGGGATCAGGTGAAGACCTTTGGAGTACTTGGTGGCATTTAGATGCCTCTGCGTTGCTTGATTGGGCAGAGAAGCTAGAGGCCTGACTCCAATCACATCAACGTGGCTGCGCCTGAACTGTCTCAGTTGCAGAGGAATGGTCACTTTATACAGGTGTCCCTAATGTGTGGCCACTTCCCTCGCCCATACTACCCCCCACCCTGAATGGTTGTACGTTATATTTAATGACAGGCCCTTGCCGCACACTCCGCACCACCCCAAGAGTCACCTCAACGGCAGGGCTGTGCTTGCCCGCAACCCCCCCCACCCCCCCCCCCCCAACCTTCACAAATCGCCTCAGTGCCAGGGCTGCCCTTAACCCCCAACCACCCAACACCCCTGAAGCTTGAAGTCCAACAGGCAGCCCTGGTGAGCGCTGCACATTACTGCGTACTCACCTCCAAGTTCCCTTCAAAGAGCAGCCCGCTAAATTCACTTCGCTTATGTGCTGTTCTGAAACACATCGGCGTGCTTTCCCGCCGATTTGGACAGATGATCCGGTGTGGCCCGGGGGACTGATGGTGATGCGGGGAAATGAGTCCAGCAGGTAGGCCTAATACTGATGGGCTGATGTATTATAATGAGGTTCCTGATGTCTGATGGCTGGAAACACAGCCCACCATCGGCAGGCTGAGCGGACGAACGTGATCAAGTTTCACGCCGTTGTAAAACCGATCACGCCATATTGTCTGCCTACACCGCCGAACACACCTGACACCGGTGGACAAGGAAAATTCCTCCCTCAGTTTGTGTCTGTCTGTCTTTGTGTCTTTGTGATTCTGTGTCTCTGTCTGTGTGCGTGTATGAGGGGTTTTGTTTCTCATTTCCCAAGCAACTGGGGTAATAGAGATAATTGATATTAACTACCAGGCTGTTGTGAAGGAGCCTGGGTTTTCTTCAAGGATGCTTCCTTATTGTGATAGGTCTAATTTTGTTCTTAGTTATGTAATGATGGCAAAGCAGATCTTCATGGAGTTGAGTTGCTCATGTTACATTAACCCAAGATCAGGTCAAAATAGACCTGACAATTCTTTGTTATTTTGATTTCAGAAAAAACTCTTAAATATTGGCAAGGACTGTATTGCTGTTTGATCTGGTGAGTTATTTTGCCTCTTTATAAATTTGCATTTTTACATACATAGGAGCAGGAGGAGCATCTAATCCCTCGAGCTTTTCTCTTGTTTAATGAGATCATTGATGACCTGTGACCTAAATCCATATCCCTTATTACTTATGGTTGACAAAAATCTATCAAACTCAATTGTGAGAAATCACGCTTAACTAATCCACTGGAGTTTTTTGAGGGTGTAACTAGTAGAATAAATAAGGGAGAACCTGTGGATGTGGTGTATTTGGATTTCAAGAAGGCTTCTGATAAGTTCCCACATAAGAGGCTAGTAGTCAAAATTAAAGCACATGAGATTGGGGGTAATATACTGGCATTGATTAAGAATTGGTTGACAGACCGGAAACAGAGAGTGGGAATAAATGGGTCTTTTTCCGAGTGGCAGGCAGTGACTAGTGATGTACCGCAGGGATCAGTGCTTGGGTCCCAGCTATTCACGATATATATAAATGACTTGGATGAGGGAACCAAATGCAATATTTCCAAGTTTGCTGATGACACAAAACTGGGTGGGGTTGTGAGTTGTGAGAAGGATGCAAGGAGGCTTCAGGGCGATTTAGACAAGTTGTGTGTGTGGGCAAACACATGGCAGATGCAGTATAACGTGGATAAATATGAAGTTACACATTTCATTGTGAGAAACAGAAAGGCAGAGTATTATCTAAATGGTGATATATTGGGAAATGTGGATGTACAGAGGGATCTGAGTGTCCTTGGACATCGGTCAATGAAAGTAAACAGGCAGGTGTAGCAAGCAATTAGGTAGGTAAATGGTATAAAAACAAAAAACTGCGGATGCTGGAAATCCAAAACAAAAACAGAATTACCTGGAAAAACTCAGCAGGTCTGGTAGCATCGGCGGAGAAGAAAAGAGTTGACGTTTCGAGTCCTCGTGACCCTTCAGCAGAACTGGTTGAATCCAAGGAGAGGGGTGAAATATAAGCCGGTTTAAGGTTGGGGGGGAGGTGGTTGGGTGGGGGGTAGAGAAGTGGGGGGGTGTGTGGGTGGTGTGGTTGTAGGGACAAGCAAGCAGTGATAGGAGCAGATAGACCTGCTGAGTTTTTCTAGGTAATTAAGGTAATTGGTATGTTGGCCTTCATTGCAAGAGGATTTGAGTTCAGAAGTAGGGATGTCTTACTGCAGTTATACAGGGCCTTGGTGATTCCACACCTGGAGTATTGCATGCAGTTTTGATCTCCCTACCTAAGAAAGGATATACTTGCTGCAGACGGAGTGCAGCGAAGGTTCACTAGGCTGATACCGGAGACAGCAGGACTGTCGTATGAGGAGAGATTGGCTTGACCAGGCCTGTCTTCACTAGAGTTTAGAAGAAGGGATCTGATTGAAACGTATAAAATTCTAACAGGGATACACAGACTAGATGCAGGGAGGATGTTTCCCCTGGTTGGGGAGTCTAGAACCACGGGCCACAGTCTCAGGATATGGGGCAGGCCGTTTAGGCCTGAGATGGGGAAAAATGTCTTCACTCAGAGGGTGGTCAACCTGTGTGGAATTCTCTATAACAGAAAGCTGTGGAGGCCTGGTCACTGAGTATATTTAAGAAAGAAATTGATAGTTTTTTTGGATATTGGGGCAAGAAGGGGTATAGAGGAAAAGTGGGAATATGGTGTTGAGATGGGGGATCATCCATGATCATATCGAATGGCATAGCAGGCTGGAAGGGCCAAATGGCCTACTCCTGCCCCCTAGTTACTATGTGTCTAGTATCTAGAAAAGGTCTGGCTCTGATTTTTAGACGTTGCTCCTAGTCCTAGACTCCAAGTAAACAAGAAATTGTAATATTTTCCTTTTGGTAATATCACTGTCATATTTCTTATGTACTCCAAGACAAGTTGTGGGGGGCTGTAAGCAGAATAATTGGAGTAAAAGACAGAGTAACTGCAAGAGTCTAAAGCCAACAGTAAAAAATGGTTTTGACATGTTAATGAACCAAGAGGAACTTCAATCAGAGTCTTAGATAAAGCAATAAAAGGAGTAGCTTTGAATTGAGTTGTTTTAGTTCAAAGGGGGATATATGCAGATTGTAAAAAGTATAAGTTAGTAAGGAAAAGATAGGGTAAGTTTATTTTTTCAAGCCTAAGAGCTAAAGTAAAGAAATGAGTTTAATTAATTCTGGGAAGAAAGCATTTTGAAGAGACTGGTTGAGACAGTAGAGAGATCAAAGGGAAGGAACGCATTTAAGGAAATACTGAAGCCTATGTGGGGGTAGTTGGTAAAATCTCCCAGAATACAGTAGGATAGCTGGGCACAACTCTAAGAGCTCTGTTCTGTTGAAGGGTCATGAGGACTCGAAAGGTCAACTGTTTTCATCTACGCCAATGTTGCTCGACCTGCTGAGCTTTTCCAGGTAATTCTATTTCTGTTTTGGATTTCCAGCATCCGCAGTTTTTTGTTTTTATCTAAGAAGACAGTATGAACAAGACCAGCCCTGAAGACTGAGTTGCTGTCAGCTTCAGAGGACACCTCCTGCGTGGTAAAAATTACCGGAATTCTAAAGATTTTAAAATCCAAAAGGACAGTTGCTGAACAGAAGGGGGGAAGGTTAGCTCTGAAGATAGTTAAGTCAAGATCTTTTGGTACTGTTTTAAAGTACTGTTTACTGTGTGAAGCTATTCTTGTGTTCAAATGTAATTCTGTTTCTTTTTTTGCTTTTTTTAAAAATAAATGTTTACTATAAAATCATCACGAGTAGTCGAGGACATCATTTCCTGATTTCATACTATACAAATTGCAAAAACCACTTTGGCAGCTGCTTCAAGTTTCCCTTTGGGACTTGGGCAGCTCAGCATTTACCATCAGCCGTGCCATAACACCGACCAGCAGAAATGGTTTCTCTCCATTTACCCTATCTGTTCCTCTTATTATCTTGAAACCTTTGATGAACTCACCCCGTAACCTTCTAAATTCCAGCAAATACAACCCTAATTTCTGTGATCTCTCCTTGTAATTTAACTCTTTGGGTTCAAGTATCATTCTGGTAAATCTAGACTGCACTCCCTCCAAGGTGCCCAGAAATGGTCCAGATGTGATCCAACCAGGACTTCGTATAGTTGAAATATGACATCTACTCACTTGTATTCTCTTCCTCTATATAAAGGTGATTAGCCTTGATGACAACCAAATTAGCATTTTAATTAAGACTGAAAGAGTAAGCATGATACGGTTTGTTGATTGTAGTAATCAGGGGAGTAGAGTGGGACATCCCATAAACATCTCCAGCATGTAACTCGAGAAAGGACAATTCTTAGTCTTTTACCTAATAATTCATTCATCAAGATGTACGCAGCATAAAGAATTACTTCCATATTCATAGTGTTCATTCATCTAACAAAGTTTAATTAGGTTACTTGGATCACTAATCTCTGGATGTACACAGCCAAATGTTTTCAATCCATGTGGTCAAATGTTTAAGTTGAGCTGAACACTAAAGAATAGTAAAATTTGAAAACCAGATAACTTGATGATGGGGCAGGGAAGGGGCAGCTTGGATCATGATCTCAATGCTCTCCTTACGCAATGGCACGGATAACATCATGCAGTTTCTCTGTCTAGTAATATGGCTTAAAACCTGATACAGTAATTTTTGCAGGTGGTAGCGAGACTTGTACTTTATTGCTCACAAGAGGCCACCAGTTTCTCTGAACTTCTTGTCCAACTACTGCCAGCACAAAGCCTCCAGCAAAGATATTGATGGATAACAGGGACCCTGCCTTGATACCATCAATGGAACGACACCTGTAGATGTTGCGTGATGGGATGTCATATGATGAGGTGTCACATGATCAACATTCCAGGAGTACCAGAGTTGGCAATCCTATTTCCAAGCCACTGAGTAGGAATGGGAAAACTGCCTTATTTTCCCTCTCCTTAGCCCATGGAAACCATGGCCTGATGTGTGCATCACTTAATGCCACCCCCATTCCAATCAGCCAGTTCAATGTGGGTTTATCCTGAGCTGCAGGATCAGTATCACACGAGATATTTTAACCTACTAAGGACATCTATCAAATTGTTTTGGTTTTGAACATCTCTCTAAAATTGCACAATAGATTCTCAAGTTACAGGTTGTAGTGGTTTCCATTACTGCTGAAATCAATGTAGCCTGAAATAGACACACAAACACTAATTTGTTCCATGCAAAAGAAGCAATTTTTTTTATTTCAGTATCGTTCACTGCTTTCAACTCTTCATTTGCACGAAATACCAAAAACCATCAGCGTAGAAGCATCCAACACGCAACAAATGTTAAAGTAAACTTATCAAGACCCTATGTTTAAACAGTTTTATGAAAACAATCACAAAGGAACTCGGAAAGCATAGGATGAGGAGACACCTATTTTTCCAATGTTTACCGATCAGTCAAGATCCCTCTCAAACAGTGACCATGTGACAGAATCCTATTCAGTGTGTGCGTTGTATATGTACATCAGTAATGGCTCAGTCATTATCCTGCACTTCGCGAAACTAGGTCATTGCCTGAATTGAAGGTACTGTTAAATTTTGAACAAAGCATTCTGATTTAAACCAAATTAAATCAGAATTTCATTGACAGATTAAATTCCAAAGTCCCTTTGAGCTGCAGACAATTGACTTGCTGCATCTCAACTCAAAGCCATCTTGAGTTCATTATGGATTTATACAGCTTTATTGAACCAACACTATTAAAGTTGAAATTAAGGCACATTGTGCGTGCTATGTTACCTAGTGCTTTCACATAATCCCAGGCACCGCATCCAAGGCCTTTCAATCCTGGTTTCCAAAATTATTCATTTCTAAAGGCTTTCTGAAAATGACTATTCTCTGTTGATGGATTATGTGATGAATGCTGCTGTAAGTACAGATGCAAAATACTGCAGGTGAGTTTTAATGAAAGGCCATCGATCTAAAATGTTACCTGTTTCTCTCCCCACAGATGCTGCCAGACCGGCAGAGTATTTCCAGCATAGTATTACTGTGATAATAGGACCATAGAACCATAGAACACTACAGCACAGAAAACAGGCCATTCGGCCCTTCTAGTCTGTGCCGAAATATTATTCTGCTAGTCCCATTGACCTGCACCCAGTCCATAACCCTCCAGATCTCTCCCATCTATGTATCTATCCAATTTATTCTTAAAACTTAAGAGTGAGCCCGCATTTACCACGTCAGATGGCAGCTAGTTCCACACTCTCACCACTCTCTGAGTGCAGAAGTTCCCCCTAATGTTCCCCCTAAACCTTTCCCCTTTCACCCTAAAGCCATGTCCTCTCGTGTTTATCTCTCCTAATCTAAGTGGAAAGAGCCTACTTGCATTTACTCTGTCTATACCCCTCATAATTTTGTAAACTTCTATCAAATCTCCCCTCATTCTTCTACGCTCCAAGGAATAAAGTCCTAACCTGTTTAATCTTTCCCTGTAACTCAACTCCTTAAGACCCAGCAACATCCTAGTAAATCCTCTCTGCACTCTCTCAATCTTACTTAATATGAAACATTACTCAATAGTTTGCTATTCATGTGCAGTGGAATAATATTGTTGAACTTGTTTCATGAGGACTAAAGGCCCATGATTCATGGCTGGAGAAGGAATGGGTAAATTCTGTAAGCTCTTTCGTAAGTTAAATACATAAGGCATGAGTCGCCCCACAATTATTGAACATGAAATTAAACGGGGATGTTATTATGTTTCAAAGCATGAAATTTATGAAGTGTACTGCTTTTGGAAAATGAAAATCAGCCACATTCATATGGTGATCAGAAGTCAAGACATGTTCTGTAATTAGTGCTCTTCTCAGCTTGGACAATCAAGTGCTGTGCAGAGATACTGAACTTGGAGAGATGTAGAGTGTACGACAGGGGCTGCATACCATAGTTTTACCCAATGTTCACACCATATTTTGCCTGTCACTGGTGGAGTTTATGGACACCAATACCAAGAGACATTTAATAATTTGTGTTAGAATGATATATCCTCCAAGCCACATGAGATCATTGAGAGCTTCAATTTACTACAGTGGATGAACAATTTTGAAAAATGCAACAACGCATTTTACCTCCCCAGCAAATATACTTCCATAATTCATCCGAGACTATTGGTAAGATGGTTTTCCTGACTTGTGGAATGAAACATAGATTACATTTCTCCTCTCTGTGCAACTTTATATTTGGCAACTTATCTTAAAATGTGTAGATATATATGGGGAAGACCCCAAAGCCTATGGAACGGAACACGGTCCCGGTGCCCAGAAAAGATAGCAGAAATAAAAAGTTGTGTTCAGATGTCATCAAGCTCTGTTTTTAAAAATGCATCAATTTTAGGAGCAGGAAGACTGATTGAAAGCAAAACAACTTCACCAGATTTTGTGCCCTAAGAAACGAAATGTCAGTTTAGAAGCTGGTGTAAACTGCCCTGAAAATGGTGAAAACTCAGAGAGAAAGAGCTCACAGCAGGGTGGATTCAACACTAGGGGAAAAGGAAAACTTCAGAGGCACCATCTCGATAACAAAGAAACAGAGACAAGAAGGTGGGTCACGGAGAGAGAGCGGGAGAGAGAGAAAGAAAGCAAGGGAACAGCTAAAGTTAGAGAAGCCTCAATAATGTTGTTTGATTTTAAATTGGACTACTGCACAAATATAACTACTAGGGGTGGAATCTAATGCCCCAGCCGTCAGCCCCCCTCCTCCACCACCCTCCCCTGCCCCCCCCACCCACTCCCCCCAGGAAGCAGGCAGGGAGGCAGGGCCCATATAATGGGGTGGGAAGGCTTGGGGTGAAGAGCTCAGTGCCTTTGACACTCCTCCACCTCTCCCCACCCCCTGAATAAGTATGGGCTGGGAAGGGGTAAGGACAGCTTTCCTGCCCAGAGGCTGAACGAGTCTAAGGGTGCTATCCTGCTGCTGCTGGTATTCATCCACTGGTGGGGTGGGCATGTTGGGGAGCAGAGGGGTGACTACACACCATGGGCAGACCCCTGGTATGCGCTGGTGGCCTGGCAGAGGTGGTCCCTCCTGCTTAGGCACTCTGTGCCCAGCGGAGGGACTGCAGTGGCAAGGAATGCCCCCTCAGGAAGGCATACCCCTGCCCTTTTACACCGACGTCCCTGCACCCGCACAGACCCAACCCCACCCCCACCCCCACCGCCTTATCAAGCTTGCCTGGCTAGTCGCTCCACTTACCTGTGTTCCGAGGATCCAGTGACGATCTCCCTTGTGAGACATACTGCAGTACTGGCAGTGACCACTGTTCCCAGCGGTGCTGGAGAACTGGCAGCCTCTGATTGGCTGGCAGCTCTTGGCAGTGGGATATCCACCCTGCAGGACCCAGGAATTCTGAGGGAAGCCAGGAGAATGCCTGATTGGGATTAAATCTCTTCGGGGATCTGTCAAATGGTTGTGTGTGGAGGGGCTGTGAGCGGCTTTAGCCGGTGAATGGGCTCACCACCATGACCATTAAATTCCACCCCAAGGTTGAGAAAGGTTTCTTGAACTCAGTGCCATCGTTACTCCTTTACATAATCAGTTGAACAATGCATTTCATGAATATATCAAAAGTACAACTTCTCTCATTATTGAATGTTCTAGATAAACGCTAACTCCTGGCATCCGCTATGAACTGGAAATCCATCCAAGGCCTAAAGCACGTTGATAATCATGTTGTAACACTAGCCAGTTTTAATATTATATTTTACCCGTTAGCCTTGTTCACATGAAATCGAACAATGCAAAATGTGCTGTTTCGAGCTTTAGTGATGTTTTTGTGTGTTATAGTGGTACAGCACGAGTGCTATTGTCACAAAACTTCAGAGGGACCATTCTGGTCAATAGAGAAAAAAAAGCTGCTTGTTTTAATATCCCTAAAGAGAATAGATTTCGCTGTTGCCAATTAGATTTTGCTTTACGCTTGAGTTAATACATCTCCTGCACAAATGTCCACGAGTTTCACAAAGCGCAAAATCTTGGATTGCCTTTTTCTCCCAGCGAGGTGAGATGTGAAGAGGGGTTTGAAAAATGAAAAAGGGGCTGAATTTTCAATCGCCCCCCCTGGGGGTGAATTCAGGAGCGACTGGGGCTGGATAATTGCGTACTTGGAAAGTCTCGACGGTTCCTGAGGTGTCATCGGTGCGATTAGATTTCCAAAGGGAGGGCGAGGGAGTCGGCAACCTACACGCCTCCGATTAATTGCTTCATGAGCTTGTTGTGGAGCTCGTTAGGAGTGTGGGGAACAACAGTTAGTAATTTACAAATGGCCAGCATGGGAGACAAGGAGGGTGTGGGACACACTTCAGCAAAGCTGTTGGGAACACAGTAGACAACCATTAGCACTCATGGCTGCGTATGAAAAAGTATAAAGGGGGAGACTGAAACTTGGTTCGTCATGTGGTGATACAGAATTGCATCACTCGAGCTGAGAGGCTAGATTTTGCGAGGAGAGTTTGTTGGGACTCTTGAGATGAAAATGAGGCTGCTGGACTTCCCGGTCGCCTCTAGATGTGACCACTTGGTCTGGCTCGCTGGAGCTCTTCTTCCAGATGGAAGGAAGGGCACAGCTCTCCTGTTCACCGGTCTCAATCAGGAGCTCAGAGGAGGCATCAGAAAACATGGTGCTGCTTGGAGACAGCTGTCCAAACCATCACTGGCCCTGTGCTCATCCATTTGTTAAGGCAACATCAAGCCCAGTCATAACTGCTGCTGGCATTTTAAATTACCCCTGCATGTCCTAGCTCCCGCCTCCTGCCCATACCCGCGCCCCTAATCGGGCGCCGAACTTGCCTCGGGCCAATTAACGGCTGCCGCTTTGAGAATTGCATTGCACTGCTGCTGCTGACATGGTGTGGGCTCAGGACCTGGAAATGCTTTGGGCAGTGGGCTCCCAACTCGGACTGAAAATTCAGCCCAAGGTGTTTAAAATGTTTTATGATCAGATGCTGAGTCGCTTGAGCCAATCAGGAAAACATGACACATCTGTTCTGGGCACTTTAAAGTGTGATTCACGATTTATGCAAGACATTAACATGTTAAAAAGTTCTGAGATAAGACTTACGAACACACAAAATTCATCGACAAAATGACAATTGCATTTGGATTGCAATAAATGATCTTCCATGTTGACTGAATCCAATTTAAAAATGGACATTG
Source organism: Carcharodon carcharias (assembly GCF_017639515.1). NCBI lineage: Eukaryota > Metazoa > Chordata > Chondrichthyes > Lamniformes > Lamnidae > Carcharodon > Carcharodon carcharias. The sequence goes on from NC_054479.1 coordinate 142,145,462, forward strand.
ATCAATTTCATCCAGAAGGCTATTATTTTTGCTGGTTTAATTAAAAAAAACACCCTTGCACAGATTTCTGTCACCAAACTTTTACCAAACTAAAAAAAAACGCATCAAAATGACATCACTCTTTTAATTTTCACTTTAAGAACACCAGTGCAGTTTCATACTGCATCAGAGTACACGGTTCTAATGCAGGGGTATGCGAATAAACAAGGTGGGATCAGAATTATAAAACTTGGCTTACCCTGCACAGCAGCCTGACAAAATATAAAGCACTGAATTACCAGTATACAATCGTTACAAATTTCATAGAATTTGTGACACAACATTGCAAACTTAATATAAAAAAAATTTAAATCTTATCAAAATTTTGAAAACTGGAAAGCAGTTTCTGATGAACTATACAAGGATATTCAATGAGGAAAGAAATCGCACTGAACTTATTCTTGCTGTATATTGTTCGGTTCATAAACAGTGTCAAAAACTTATTCACTGGGCCCCAATTTTGAAAGGATGCACCGGTTCTGGTTAACAGAGGGAAGACCCTAGGCAGTGTGCGCGCGAGGGAAGATGGGCATCGTTAATCACTACTGTGTCTGGAAAACTACCCCCCCCACCCGCCGCCGACCCCTCCCCCATTGCTGTGTAAACATAGCTTAGAAATTGCTAGTGCTGATATTAACAGACCAGATCTTCATGCATTCACATGATATTCATCTGGCCACTACCTGAATGGAGCCAACAACCCATTTATTTTAGTGGACAAAGGAGTGTCCATGTGCTGCAGAGCGCAAATAAAAGGGGGGAAATTTCACTTTGGCGCCATCACAGATCTGCCAAAAGCAAATGGGCAGTAGGTTTAACACACTGGCTTTAGGTAGGGTGGGGGGTGGGTTCACTCAGCTGGTTCATTATTGCCCATTTTGTGTTATTGACAAAGTCCAATTTCACCGCTGTCACCTCATTAATCTCAACAGTCGTCCGGTGCTTGCAATAAATTTGGTTGATTCTAGATACTAATGAGCGGGTCAGATAATTTGCCCACAGTGAACTCGGTATGAACGTTTCATCCTTTACTTCTAGTGACAGTTGTTTTTAAAACAGATCATATTCCCAGAATGAAGAAAACAGTCTGCTGTTGCTCTAGAATCCCACTCAAATCAAATCCGGTTGGAGAGCCTGCACCGGTCACTGTCGGTCGTCACTCTGAAGTTGTCCTGCACAAAATGAGCCCTTTCAGTACAAAGTGGACAGTATGCTGTGACGAAGGGAGCCGCTTGCTAAAAAGCTCTTGTGCTGCTTGAGTTTGTTGCTAAGCTGTAATCACAGTGCTGATTTCTTGTGCCTGAAGAAACAGAAACCACTCTACAAACTCCAGAGTTTTGCACGCAGTGGCCTTCTCTAAGAGACTTGCACGTCTCCGCTCTCGTGTTTGGTTCTCCTCAGGTTACCTTTCATCTTGACAAACTCAGGTGCGTTCTCCCGTTTCTCTTCAGCATCCAGTTTTTCCTGCTCAATCTGAAATCACATTAAACGGTTAGTAACACAGCCCTGGTTACACCAACAGTTTTCAAATGTAACTCTTCTCAGAACTCCTGCAAGTTTAGTGCTTCTTCTGAGAACTTTCCCAACAACAGCAATCACTTATGTAGCATCTTAAATGTTGTAAAACATCCCAACGCAGGTGCATTTTCAACCAAGATTTTGACACTGATTCACACAAGGAGATATTAAGGAAGTGAGCAAAAGCTTGTTCAAAGAGGCAGTATTTAAGGAACATCTTAAAGAGGAGAAAGCAGTAGAGAGGTGGCGAGGTTCAGGGACGGGGTTCCAGAGCTTAGGGCCCAAGCAGCTGAAGGCAAGGTCACCGGTGGTGCGGTGATTAAAATTGAGGACATGGAAGAGGCCAAGATTAGAGGAGTGCAGAGATCTTGAAGGTTTGTGGGTCATTCTTGGCAATGTCCTTGATAAGGCTTCAATAAGGTTGCACATCAGAGAGGTCATAATTCAATGGACCAGAAAAATTACCAAATCCTAACATTGCAGTGAGCCACTATCTGGCAGAAGCGATAGGTTAATAATTCAGGTGGATTTTTTCCCTTCCCAGTTCTCATAAAAGGATCCCAAAAGAACCATCTTTCTCTTCCAGCAATTGACTGACCTGCTGTTCATTGCCAGCTTTTGCTGATTTTATTCTATATTTACCACATTCCCAATTTTTCTTTTAAACTGACAGTTTAACTCACAAAACAGCATTCTTCCACCTCTCCAACGCCAAAAAAGGATTCTCTTGATGCAAATGTGATACATGTGTGATAGATTTTCACTGGCATCAACACCAACATTACGCTCAGCACGCTTTGAGCTGTACAAGACCTGCTCATCTTTTTAATGATGGTTTTGGTGCTGAATCAAGAATCCTGTAGCTATACTTGTGATTTGAAAATAATCTGCGTTTGCTTTTAATTGAAGAAACATAACAGCTGTTTAGGAGGCATTCTTGGCAAGAAATGGATTATTCCTACAATGGACGTCATTTTGCCATCGTAAAAAGATAAACGACGCCTCTGGTAGCAACAAGGAAAGCAAATAATTAAGTAATACTTTCCATTTTGGCATACACAGGATGGATTTGAACTAAAAAAAAAGTTCGCAAGTCATTAATTCTGTCTTCCCACTCTCAAAATACTTCTAGCATGGAAAATCTGTCTCCTTCCACTCCAGCATTGTGTTTGAAACTCTAAATATATAGAGAGATACATAAAGGGCCATCCTGGGTTTGGTTTGTACACTTTGGCATTGATACAACATTAATTAAGAAATGAAGTTGGAAGCGGGATATTGTGATAGGGATGTTTTCCATTACACAGGACATAGACTTAATCTTAATGTGGGCTTCATATCGTTAAGGTGGAGCTATACATTAAACTGTTTTACTTATCATTTTGCTGGCTTTCGCACCTGGTCTAGCCTCTGTTGACGTTTCATTAGCTCTTGCTCCAAGTCTGACTTTTTAAGAGCTTCTTCTTCTTTCTTCTGTTTAACGACTTGATCTCTCTTTCTCTGCTCCATCACTCGTTGCAACTCTGGTTTGTTTTGAGGAGCAATGCCCCTGAAAATAAAAAATCCACAAGTTATGGATGTGGTGCAAGAAAATAAACAGTAATTACCAGTTATGTGCTGTGTGACTTAAAGGCCTGCAGTTAGGGCCACACTTGGTTTACGCTACAATGCGTTGGCTACGTTGTAATATGCCTTTAAAGGATAGCAGCGTGACATCACTAGAAGGGAAGTGTGTCATGCAATCCAGTTTTAGTTTCACTTTTGCTTTTGAGCAGAGCTCATATACATAACTCTGTTGATGATGTCTTCAAGCTTTCTATCCATGTATATCTGTTTTCAGGTGCTTAGTCTAAATAAATGAACCCACAACATGTTTACCCAAAACAAAAACAGAAACAGAAATACCTGGAAAAACTCAGCAGGTCTGGCAGCATCGGCGGAGAAGAGCACAGTTGATGTTTCGAGTCCTCATGACCCTTCGACAGAACATGTTTACCCAATCCCATATGAGCAATTAGTGCCTTTATATCACTATAACAATTCAACATGGTACTCTTAACATCAAGTACAGTTACGATATGGTGAACAGCCTTAGATTGTGCTACATGGTATGAGATGACCCTTGACATTCTGGTCACAGCGCAACAGAGTCACTGCAATGGAGAGTGTTGAGACCATAGTATGCTGACTGTGCAGAAAAGCTTTGAAGGCATAGTGCCAAGACAGTGCTCAAGGAAAGAGTTGGTGAGAGACGGATCCCTCATGGTGAGATAGCCTGTCAGTTCCATGAGCGGGACAGTGTGTCGAGAAGATCAGCACCAAGTTAGCTCAATCAGGAAAGGACTAGGGTGTGGGCCGGGTCGACAGTGAATGTGAAGAGTTAAACAAAATAAAATCAAAAAGCCGTTGTAAAAATCAGGCCAGAGGAGGTGGTAATCATAACCAACAAATCTTCGGAAAAGTGCAGCTACAACACTCATCCCAGGAACTATAGGAGAAGCAAAGGGATAGACTCAGATAGTGTCCACAAAATTCCCCAGTTTGAATTTGGATGCAGCTGATCTACAATCTGAATTCAAAATGATTGAACAGCGTACAGAGCTATGGCTTCTTGATTTAGGTGTGTCTGAACCAGGCAACCAAGCCATAAAAATTCATCTAGCAATGGGGAACTGAGATCTACACGGGCTGAACACGTCACAATTAACAGCAGAAGAGCTAAAGGATCCCCAAAAGATGTGGACTGCATTGGAAGACTGCTTCAGAATCAGTTTCAGCTTCTGTATTCATCAACTAGAGTTCATGTCACTTTGAGAACAGCCTGCAGAATCTGTAGGCCACTTTGTTAGCAGATGTAGAGAAAAGGGTACGAACTGTGGTTTTTCAAACACAGAGCTAGCAGCCATAAGTGTTGAGTTGGTGATTACATCCACTCCCATGGAAACATTCCAGCAAGGTCTGTAAGACAGGCCCAAGATGTATAGTAACAAAGACCTACTCAAGGGTTGACGTAAATGTGAAGCAATCCTCGCAGGTCAACAAAGCTTACAGGTTCTAAGTATGACCCTAATTATCGATGTACTCACTAGAATATCCAGACCTAGCAAGACATGTGGAAGGTGTGACCCTCTGCATACACCAAGGAAATGCCCAGCTTTCCATCAATTCTGCGAGGCATGTAGCAGAAAGGGCCATTGACAGCGGCAGTGCACAAGATCAAAGGCTGATGCAGCTACAAAGAGCCATGTACTGAACCAAACAGACTGTACAAAATGGGTACCTTCAAGCAATAGGAATGACCATCCGGTATCCTGTCAGAAACCTGTGCATGAGGTGACTGACAAAGCAGAATATGTCGATGATGTGCACTATGAGGCCAAGAGCGATGAACACATGTTACACACCATCAACCTCATGGAAAACAGGTGCCATCACACCATCCAAAGTGTTTGCCACAATTCAAACTATCTCCCCTAAGAAAATTGATAACTACTCTTTCTTGGCCAGGATTGACACAGGAGCAAGTGCCAACATGCTACCTCTGCAAATCCTAAAAGACTTCCATGTATCCACAGACATGGAAAGTCATGGCGAAACCTACTACTGTGAAACTTACAGCGTACAATGGTTCACTTATTCCACCTGCAGGATCCATAGTCCTAGAATGCAAGTACAATCAATCCTCCTGGGGGTCACACATGTTCTAAACTGTGGAGGCTAAAACCCCAGCGATTGTAGGTCTACCTACATGCTGTGAGAAGTGGAATATCAATATCAATCACATTACTTCTCCTCATTAGCCTAGATTTAAAAGCCTAGCTGAATGAATGGTTCCACAGTGAAATCCCTAATGTTCAAATGTAGACAGACCAAGCAAGAGCTACAGGTTACAGTGTTGCATATGAACAAGGAGGAGCAGGCCATTCGGTCCCTCAAGCTTGCTCTGCCATTTAATAAGGTCATGGCTGATCTGATAGTAACCTCAAATCTGCATCCCTCCTACCCCCGATAACCTATCAGCCCCTTGCTGACCAAGAATCTAACCACTTCTTCCTTAAAAATATTCAAAGACTCTACTCCCATTGCCTTTTCAGGAAGTGAGTTCCAAAAACTCATGACCCTCAGGGGAAAAATTTTGCCTCTGGGAACTTGTCAGCCCACAGTTCCAACAATTTACTCAGTACCACTGTCTAGTAATTGTAACTTTCCTGAGTTCCTCCCTTCCGTCCATTTCCTGATTTATAGCCGCGCCTGGGATGTTACTTATATCCTCCGAAGTGAAGATTGATGCAAAATTCCTGTTGAATTCATCTGCCATTTCCTTGTTTTCCATCATCAGTTCTCCAGGCTCACTTTCTATAGGACCAATGCTTACTTTGTTAACTCGTTTCTTTTTAAAATATTTATAGAATCCCTGTTGTTACTAAGGGCTCAATCGGCTCCAATTTTTTGTGGCCTGTCCAACCTTACTGTTGGTGGACGAGCGAATTGACCAGGCAGGCTGTACATTTTTCATCAAACCTCATCCAAGGGCGGGATGAAATTTCTGTTACGAAATAAAATAAAAGCAAATTATCTGTGGACAGCGTTTTTATCAGCTGTATTATCAGCTGTGCTTGATTGTGATGCCTGGACGTGTCCTGCAGCTTTTAAACCTTTATTTGATGATTTTCAGGGAGCTCTCTCACGGCGCTCACCCCCGCCAGTGGATATGTCATCGCCTGCCCTCGTCCCGCCCTCCACCCCGGCAGCACTCAACTGTTCAGTGCGTGTTTCACAGTAGCTGGTGGTCAGGGACTCATTTCCCGACCACTCTCGGGCCTGCCAAAGGTAAAGTTCAGGCCTATATTTCTGGCTAGCTTTCTGTCGTACTCTAATTTTTCCCTTCTTATTGATTTCTCAGTCATCCTTTGCTTTTCCTTATATTCTATCCAATCTTCTGGCCTTCCACCTATCTTTGCACAATTATATACTTCTTCTTTAAGTCTGATACTATCTTTAACCTTTCTAGTTAACCACGGATAGTGTGTCCATCCCTTGGACATTTTCTTACTCATTGGAATGTATCTATTCTGTGTATTCTGAAATATTCCCTTAAACGTTTGCCACTGCATCTCCATTGACCTATCCCTTAATTTAATTTGCCAATTCACTTTAGCCAGCTCTGCTTTCATGCCCTCATAATTACCATTATTTAAGTTTAAAAACAGTGTGGACAGCATTTTTATCAGCTATTTTCTCAGGTGCCTGATTGTGGTGCATGGGCAATTTTTGTGCAGCTTTTTAAACCTTATTTGATGATTTACAGGTCTGCAGTGTCCTGAGGCAGCTGCCTGCCTTCAGGGAGCTATCTCACAGTGGACCCACTCCTCTCTCCCTCAAACCGAATGTAAAATTCAATAATATTATGGTCGCTGCTATCAAGGGACGCTTTCGCTATGAGGTCATTAATTAATCACATCTCGTTGCACAATATCAAGTCTAGTATAGCCAGCTCTCTGGTTGGCTCTGGGACATTCTGTTCTAAGAAACTATACTGGAAACATTCTATGAACTCCTCATCTAGGCTGTCTTTGCCCTTCTGACTTTTCCAGTCTATATGTAGATTAAAGTCTCCTATAATTATTGCTGTACCTTTCTGACAAGCTCCCATTATTTCTTCCTTTATGCTCCATCCTACCATGTGGTTACTATTAGGAGGTCTGTACATGACTCCCACAAATGACTTTTTGCCTTTACCATTTCTCATCTCTACCCAAACCATTTCCACATCCTGGTTTCCTGAACATCGCTCTCTATTGTGCCAGTACCTTCACTAACTAACAGAGCTACCCCTCCACCTTTTCCTCACTTCCTGTTCTTCCTATAGAGTGTCCTATACCCTTTAATATTCAGGTCCCAATCCATGTTCTCCTGCAGCCATGTCCAAATCAGATCCATTCCAGCGCCTCAACCACCGTGCAGTCCTATTGCATCTCGGACAGGATCCCAAATGCAACCAGAAACAACACCAAAGAGTGGCAATAATGGAAACCTCCAGACAAGGTTATCATTGCAAGATCTGGGCGTACCAGCAGATTACCTCTATGCTTTAGAGACTCATAGATTCATCAGTCCTATACCATTACGTAATCGTAACTAAACATGAACATGTATTGCAAATAGTTATACTTCTTTGGAAGGGGGAAGTATCTTTAAAAAGAAAGGGGTCTATTCTGATATGCCTTTAAGGAATAGCAGCATGACATCATTAGAAGGGAAATGTGTCATGCAGTCTGTTTATAATTTCATTTTGCCTTTGGGCAGAGCAGACAGATGCAGCTCTGCTGCAGATGTCTTCACGCTTTCTATCGATGTATATCTGTCCTCATGTGCCTAATCAAAATAAATGAACCTACAATGTGTTTTACCCAATCCTTTATGAGTGACTGGTGCCTTTATATCATTATGACAAAACAACAAGCTATAGTGGGCTGAAGTGAATTTAAGCTTTGGGCTGGGCCATAATATCACCTCTCTGGAACAGATGAAGCTTCATAATTTGATTGCACCCCATATAGGTAGAAATGTAATTATAATCACACTAGTACTAAAAATATAAATGCAAACTCATCATGGTTTGGGATGTTTGGGGTAAATTTATTTTCTGGAATAATCTGCTGCTAATACATTATTTCAGAGCTAATTTTTTTCTATTATTGGAATTAAAGTTTTAACTGTATAGCAAGGGCAATTAGGGATGGGCAATAAATTTTGGCCTAGCCAGTGATGCTCTAACCCGTGAAAGAATAATTTTTTTTAAAAATTGGGGCATCTGATTGAGAAATTGTTAAGCAACTCTGATGTAAATTCATCTCAAGCAAGGCTGAGTTTATAACACTTAAAGGTTATCCTAAGTTTGTCTTGCAAGGTCAGAGTGATAATGAAAAACATTGAACAATGAATGATCCATCTCTAATCTTGTAATGGAGCCAGGGAGTCTGGAGAAAGAGTCGTAAAGCTCCATTAGCAAGAGAAATTGTTCATATTGGTTACAGAATCAAAGTGGAGCATGGAAGATAAAATGATTTGTTTACATTTCTGTTTGAGAGCATCTGAGATCATTCCAGGATGCCATGGAAATGGGATATGGGGGTAAAATGTTCCTTTGTTAATTAATTTATTAATTTATCCATGTGTGTTTTTTGACAGAAGCAGGCAGTTCAGTTTGGTTTGGGATTTGTGAGGGAAAAGCAGCTGGAAGATTTGTTCTAGTTCGAAGCTAGAGGAAGAAATCTAGTGGTCCTCACAGAACCTTGTTGCAGAAAGCATTTACCTTACCTTAGTAAGTTACCTTAGAAAGAGTGGCATAGAAGCTGTTTGAGCAGACTGGGAAAATAGAGTCTATGTATGTCTAAAGCCAGGACAAGGAGCTGAAGAGTCCACACTTGTGATGTATTTAAAGAAAATTGGAGGATCGCTTAGCTAAAAGCTAATGGGAGGATCCCCTTGTAGTTGAAACCTTGAGGAATAGCTGGAATACTGAGGAGAATTAAAGTAAATTCCAGAGGGCTGTGGCATACCTTTGGGTTGGTCCCAGGAAAAGCGAATGAGTGGTCAAGATTCTGTATGATAAGGGAATGCTTGGCGGAGAAGTAAAAAAGTAGAATTGAGTTTATAGCATAAGCCTTTATAAGCCTTGGTGTTAAGTTAGTGGTGCCTGCTTTGTTTAATTTCTCTCTATATATACAATAAAGGTTGTTCTTGTTGTAAGAATATGAAATCTTGTGGTTGTTCTGTCAGGTAATTGCTTGGTGTTCGGATTTCTTCTTTGGGCATTAATGGTCCCTAATAGAATCGGAAGACTATTTATTCTTGTTATTGGGATGTAGGAATTGTTGGCTAGGCCAGCATTTATTGCCCATCCCTAACTGCCCTTGAGAAGGTGGTGGTGAGCTGCCTCCTTGAACTGCTGCAGTCCTTGTGGTGTAGGTACACCTGAAGTGCTGTTAGGAAGGGAACTATTGGGAGGGTACAGGTTATAGTAAATGTAACAGGCTAGTGCAAAAATGTGGCATTAGAAGGGTAAATTCAGCAAACCTGTATTCGCAACTTTAAACTGCACTTGAAACATAGAACCATAGAACACTACAGCACAGAAAACAGGCCATTCGGCCCTTCTAGTCTGTGCCAAAATATTATTCCGCCAATCCCATTGACCTGCACCTAGTCCATAAACCTCCAGACCTCTCCCATCCATGTATCTATCCAATTTATTGTTAAAACTTAAGAGTGAGCCCACATTTACCACGTCAGATGGTAGCTCATTCCACACTCTCACCACTCTCTGAGTGAAGAAGTACCACCTAAAACCTTTCCCCTTTCACCCTAAAGCCATGTCCTCTCGTGTTTATCTCTCCTAATCTAAGTGGAAAGAGCCTACTCGCATTTACTCTGTCTATACCCCTCATAATTTTGTAAACTTCTATCAAATCTCCCCTCATTCTTCTATGCTCCAAGGAATAAAGTCCTAACCTGCTTAATCTTTCCCTGTAACTCAACTTCTTAAGACCCGGCAACATTGTAGTAAATCTCTGCACTCTCTCAATCTTACTGATATCTTTCCTGTAGTTAGGTGACCTGAACTGCACACGATACTCCAAAGTTGGCCTCACCAATGTCTTATACAACCTCACCATAACATCCCAACTCCTATACTCAATACTTTGATTTATGAAGGCCAGTATGCCAAAAGCTTTCTTTACAACCCTGTCTACCTGTGACGCCACTTTCAGGGAATTATGTATCTGAACTCCCAGATCCCTTTGTTCCTCCGCTCTCCTCAGTGCCCCACCATTTACTGTGTATGTCCTACCTTGGTTTGTCCTTCCAAAATGCAACACCTCACACTTTTCCACATTAAATTCCAAATGGAATTCCAAATTGAAAGGAATGCATGTCAGAGAATTAAGGTTCTATGTTGTAGTCCCATCTCTCACTCTCTCTCCAAATGTGGCTTTATGTCATTGATCCTTTTCAAGGTTTTGCAATGAAGTGTTGGAACAAATGATTTGAACAAACAGAACACTTTTAATTACATGGATTGCTTGCCATTTCACAGCCTTCAAACATAGTAAAGACAATGCTTATGGAATTAACCTTGAATTTTTGTGGTTCAGATACCTTGAAATGAAAAGCTTGGCAGTTTAAACTAGTAACACATTAACCTATTATCTGACTGGAATCAGAACTCCAACTCTCTGAGCAGAATGTTCACTCCTGTACCTTACAGGAGCAGATAACAAAACCCAAAACTCACTCTGTGGGTGCTCAAGAAGTCAGTCAAGGAACTAAGAGTCAAAAGTGTTTAATTTTTAATCACAAGCTCCTACTTTCAATCATTGCAGGCCAATGGGATCAGACTTAACAGTGCAAAATGCAACTGGGTATGTTCAAGTTTTCTTTCATGTAAGGAGGGGGGCGAAACATTTTATATTACTTTTAAGAAGGTTATTATTTCAAATAATGTACTTAAACATTTTTTTAAAGTACATACTAATCAGAAAAAAACTACACCGTAAGTTTTATCCATCAGCAGGATTTTAATTACAAAAGTCAATCTATTTGTCTCAAATTATAAAATGCTACATTGCCTTGTCCTTACTGAATCATTTTTTTAAAAGTATATTTTTCATATGAATATATGAACATTCAGTGAATGTATTGCCCCTCTCAAGTGGTGCCCCTAAATATCTCAAAGCCACCAGTAATTAATTGATGAAGCTGTTTTCCATTGGTGTTGCTTTAATTCAGAGTCTGGCATCCATGAGCTGGCTCTTGATGTTTACACCATTAAACTCAGCTCAGCCTTCCAGCTAGAAGGAACTTAAACTGGAACTACTTTTATACAGTTGCTACTTTAATTAAAATTTCAGAATTATCAGCACAGCAATGATGGGCTGAATGGTCTCTTTCTGTGGCATGATTTTTAAGATAAGACTGGTTTCTGAAAGCCAATTCCCAGGGTTTACAGCAAGTACTAAATCTGGTTCTTTATTCAGGCAGCCAATTCATGAATCGCTGGTATAAGGGATCTATACTTAACAACGTAAATGCCAGTTGTCAGCTTACAGGCACTGAACTCCCTGTACCTCAGCTAAAATAAGGCCAATATTAAAGCAGCCTAAATCGCCCCTCTGCCATAAAACACATAGGATATCTGACTCAAACTCCTCAGGGCTTCACCTCTCTGCCACTTATGCAGAAACCCCTCTCCTGTGTAGTTACAGCAATGGAGCAAATGAGGATCCTAGGAAATTTACTCCTGTGAGTTTACAAGTTTCACCTCTGCCTTAGATTTTCCCTTAGGTTCAGTGGTGCAGAACCCTTCTGTCTTGCAGTGTGGCCCGTACTATCCAATATCTCATGATACAATAGCATAGCCCAAAAATATAACAATGGGAACTACTAGAGATTTGAACTGGATATAAAAACTTCCAGCTCAGAAATCTTCACCTCTCCAGTCCTTCCATAAGTGCAATGGGAAACACTTAGCAACCAGATGTAAACTATTATTCTGTTTTATTTACAGGCAGCAAGTGAACAGGCAGAATAGCTAATTCCACTTAACTTCCTCAATCTCATTTCTGGTGTCAGCAATAAGCCCCATGTCCTGTCCCTTGTATGAGCTGATTTACTTGCTTTAATTTCTGACTTAGCTAGCTTCTAACCATAAAAACTGACTTGGTGCATTTTAACTTCCAGCAGTGAGCTCCCAGGCCCGCAGCTTGCAATCTCTTGAGGGCTGTTTGCAAGGTTTTTTTTAAAAAACCTATCCCTTTATCCTGTCTCCGTGTTCCCGGCCAGTTGGAATGCAGAGTCTCGGGCTCTCTCTGCCACTGAGTGATTCACCAGTGAACCTGCCAATCAAATCAACTCCCTGTCATCCTCTGGGGAGGAAATTTGAAGAAAACATCTGCTTCTAATCCCAAGAGTGATGGGATTGGGTGGGGGGTGGGGTGGGTGGGGGTTGTGTGTGCGTGTGTGTGGGGCGGGGGAGGTAACTCTGAATAATGGTTCTGGAAAGAGACAAATGGCCCTCATTGAATCAGTTCAACTATGAGCGGCGACAGTTTATAAATGGGCTCATCTGGATCTAATACCCATCTTTGATACCGTGCAGCTTTTGAAAAAAAAAAATTGTATGAATTCACTTCAGTTTTAAAAACGCAATTTAGCTTAATCCCAAATGCTTCAATAAAAGATTAAAAATTCCAAGATGCACGCAATACAGCCATAAAATTTACAGGATAGCATTTCGTCACTGCAGCCTGGACTGAGCACAGAGAGGGAAATCCTGTGGGCAGGGTAGCATGCCCCTGATCAAACCCTCCCTCTAAAATGAATGAGGATAAAGCAGGTGGGATTTCAGGGACAGGGTGTGATCCTCTGCGACAGAGAGATTCCTTTCTGTGTTTTGGCCCAATGATGCTTAACACCCATCCATTTGAAAACCAGAATCGCCTTTAGATTAAACATCTTTCCATAAAAGTGAAATGCAACTAGCGTTCTTTGGGCTGAATGTTCCTGGCTCATTGACAAAGGTCTGTGAGGTGGGAGGCTTGGCAATAAGGCAGCAGAAGGCGCCATGGTGAGACAGCCCCACCTCTTGCTGCTATTTTCAATGTCTGCTGAAAAGCTCAGTCCCTTTGTCCATGTGGGGGGACATTTATTCTAAAGAAATGGTGGGTTTTGGTCAGACACATGGTTAAAAGTCAGAATGTCGAACCAAACCTTCATCACTGAGGCTGAAAAGTGGCTGACCGACCAACCTGCTTTTAGGAGGCAGGTTTGCTCTTTAAATATGATAATGAGGCTTTGAGCTTCATTGTTATTCGGCTTTCAACATTAAGCTTGGGCGACCTGTTTTTCCAGAGCCACAGGAATTCCAGCAGCTCCATCCAGGATTCAGGTGGTGAGTGTCTTTACTGGTGGATCCAGCGCATCTGCCTGAGGGACCCCTGTAACCAAACACCACTGCTCTCCTCACAGCCTTCGTCAAAAGGCCTTGGACCTTCACCTGCCCCCACACCCCCACCCCAACCCCTAGGTCTCCAACCTCCTCAGCCTGGAGCCCGGGGATCAGCAACACACACCACCCCACACCTCATTCAGGGTCTGACCTAGTACTAGAGGCTAACATGCACAATGATGAGGCATGCTGTCCTGCAAATTAGTCCAAGTCAGCCTCTCCGTGGGAAGGGGAGAATGCAGGGCAGCCAAAGAAAGGTTAATTAAAACAAAATTATCTTGACTGCTGCCCTTTACAAGGGTAGGAGGGAGGGGGCATGTAGATAATAACATTGAATTGTAACAGAAGATGGCAAGTCTCTCTTGTTGGAGATGTAATTGCCTGTGGCGCAAATGTTACTTGCTACTTATCAGCTGAAGTCTGAATGTCATCCAGGTCTTGTTGCATGTGGACATGGATTGTTCAGTATCTGAAGAGTCACAAATGGTGCTGAACATTGTACAATCACCTGTGAACATCCCCACTTCTGACTGTATGATGGAGGGAAGGTCATTAATGAAGCAGCTGAATATGGCCGGGCCTGAGGAGCTCCTGCTGTGATGTCCTGGAACTGAGATGATTGACCTCCAACAACCACAACCATCTTCCTTTGTACAAACAGCGGAGAGTTTCCCCCCTGATTCTCACTGACTCCAGTTTTACTCAGGTTCTTTCTGAGTCCTTTTGTTCTTTGAATCTCACAGCACGAAGGATAAAATGAAGGAAGTTCTGAAGAAGAGTCATATGGACTCGAAACATTATCCCTGTTTCTCTTTCCATGGAGGCTGCCAGACCTGCTGAGTTTTTCCAGCATTTACTGTTTTTATTTCAGATATCCAGCTTCCGCAGTATTTTGCTTTTATAAAATAAAGGGTATTTCATTGCCACACATTGCAAAGGACTTGTGTACCAACCTCACAGCACAAATTGCTAGCTAGGTGTGTTACACTTGTGGACTCTGCTCAGTTGTGAAATACGAGTTTACAGGCTGCAGACAGCCACTGAGCAGGTGAAATATCAATAATGGCAGCTGTGGATCCACCAGTCATTCAGACAATAAGCACAGTTGGACCAGAGTCAGGAAACTTTTCACAGATGGTGTTGGCATCCATACTTTGACACAATCATGATGAAGGTCATACAACATTGACGGGATAGGAAATGACCAGCTGGTCCATCAAACCTGCCCCACCCACATGCCATCCCAGCCATGCCCAAGATGCTTGTGATGCCGCAGTAGCCGTTCGATCGCCTGGGAGAAGCAAACAAAACCAAGGAAAAGCCCAAAATGGGAAAAATACACAGGAAAATTCCCCCCCCCCCCCCCCCCCACCCACACACTCAGCCACTGACCCCTTTTGGGGACTGAAACCAGTCCAGCCTATCAGGTAACTTGGAGTCAGGATTCAGAGGAACATGCATGTGGGACTTGGCTATCTCCTGGGAAGGTGCCATGCTTTTCAACAAAGCAATGACCCATGAGAGGACTCAGACTCCAACAGTGATAACCAGCTGAAAGCACGGGAACTGACGCGTTGCTGATACATCCCTGCTTTTGGCTCCCTCTGGAAAAGAGGGAGACAGGAGAAGCCAGTGGGACATGTCGGTACTTGCAGCTGGAATCAGACAGACAGCCTATTCCTGGCACTTGAGCAGAACCATCTGGCTGTGCCCCAGGATGAGGTAAGCACCAGCTGAATCATCAGCAGTCACCACACTTACTCTTCCAAATCCAGTAATACAACGCGTTGGCCTAGCAGAGCTGAGGCAGGACAGTGTAATAGTTCATGCAGTACAGAATTTGCTGCAATAAAAAACAGAAAATGCTGGAAAAACTCAGCAGGTCTGGCAGCATCTGTGGAGACAGAAACAGAGAGAAGAATTTTCCCCCCATTAGGGGGGGAAGTGTTGGAGCGGGCGTGGGCAGACACATCTCAGATCAGCACCCCCTATTGGGGACGCACCGCAATTTTACGTGGGTGGGCCAATTAAGACCCGCCTAGCGTGATGTCCACCAGGAAGCGCTGTGCACTCACTGTGCGGGCAGGGGGGTGGGGATCCCCTCAGCCAAGGCAGTGCTCTTTCACGCATGCACGGGACAGAGCGCACTCATCTGCCTGAGGCTAAGTGCTGGCTCAGGGAGATCAGCGCCAAATTTAAAAATGTTAAAGAGACAAAAACAAAATTTCCCTGACATGTCCCCTCATGTGACACTGTCACGTGAGTTGGGACATGTCTGTCACTTTCAGTGAAACCTTTATTAAATATTTTAAAACCCTCATGAAACCTCATCCCGCCCGTGGATGGGGTTTGATGCTTTTTCTGAAGCCCGCCAGGGCTCCCGGCCTACCTGCCAACCTTAAGGTTGGACGGGCAGGTCCATTAATTACGTTAAGTACTTTTTCAATGGCCTCAGTTGGCTGTTGACAGGTTGGCGGATGCACAGCTGATTTGGCTGCACCCCCGCCTACCTGAAAATGGAAATGTTGGGAGTTCCGCCCGACATCATCCCGCGTCATTTAACGCGTCAGCGAGAGGGTCCCGCCTCCCCAAGGGCCCCACCCCCCCAAGGGCCCTGCCTCCCCCAAGGGCCCCGCCCCCAGAGCCCCACCTCCCCAAGGGCCCCACACTGCTCCCCCTCCACCCCCAGGGCCCCACCTCCCCAAGGGCCCCGCCTCCCCAAGGGCCCCACCCCCCAGAGCCCCACCTCCCCAAGGGCCCCACACTGCCCCCCCCAGGGCCCCATCTCCCCAGGGCCCCATCTCCCCAAGGGCCCCACCTCCCCAAGGGCCCCACCTCCCCAAGGGCCCCGCCTCCCCAAGGGCCCCACACTGCCCCCCCCAGGGCCCCATCTCCCCAGGGCCCCATCTCCCCAAGGGCCCCATCTCCCCAAGGGCCCCACCTCCCAAAGGGCCCCACCTCCCAAAGGGCCCCCCCCCCCCCAGGGCCCCACCTCCCCAAGGGCCCCATCCCCCAGGGCCCCGCCTCCCCAAGGGCCCCACCCCCCCAGGGCCCCACTCCCAGGGCCCCTGCCCCAGGGCCCCACCTCCCCAAGGGCCCCACCCCTAAGGGCCCCCCACCCAACACCCCCCAACCCCCCCCAAGGCCCTCCCCCCCGACTCGCCGACCTAAAGATGCTGCCCAGAGTGAACATTTCGAGTCCCTATGACTCTTCTTCAGAGCTCATTTCGAGTCACATCGATTTGAACGGTTAACCTTGTTTCTCGCTCCACAGATGTTGCCAGACTTGCTGAGTTTTTTCCAGCATTTTCTGCAGTATTTTGCTTTTAACAGAATTTCCTGGTCTTTACTTTGTTTTGGACTGAGATTAGAAAATGACAGAACATTTATCCTGATATCCCATAGTAGTTAAATCATTCAACTGGAGCAAGTTTGTGATATTAAAATGGAAAATTCCGATGCAGCCACAAAATTAGAATTCACCAACAGAGGAGGCTCGATTCAATTTTTTTTCCAATTCGACAGTCTCGTTCTGGCTGAGACCGGCTGGCTCAGCACGTTCCATAAATCATTCTGGGAGTCACTTGACCTTTCTGGTTCAGTGCCACACGGGGCAATCTATTTACCCAATGAGCCACCAGGATTGATTCCCCGAAGCTTTCAATCGCCATCCAGATCAGGCTTCAGAGCAGGTGGGTTTGCTCTGTTCCTGGAACCTCACTCAAACCAGGGCAGATTGCCCCTCGTGTGACAGAAGTAAGGAGAAGCGTGTTCATTCTCTGGCCACTCGCACTTACCAATGGGATAAACCGAGAGATAGACACTACAACAACTTGCATTGGTATAGCTCCTTTAACATAGTCAAATGCCTCAAGGTGCTTCACAGGGGCATAACTAACAGAGTAATATGTTGATATGTTTTAAGGAGCATTGCAAAGGAAGCCAAGGAGGCAAAATTTAGGTAGGGAATTCGAATTATGGTACCATCCAGACAAATTATTTACCTACCTTTTCTGGTTTATTATCAGCTCTCTGTGGAGATCCTGGTGATTTTTTGATGTTTTCACAGGATTGATCAGTTTTTTGGGTTTGATGAGTTCTGCGCTGTCTTCATCCTCGATATAATCTGGTTCAGCCATTGTGCTCTTCCTAAAATTCTGCACGTCAAGTTCCAACTCCGGCTTTTCACTCTCTGTAAAAATAAAAGAAAAAATACAAATAAAAATTGATTCAAATGTGAATAGTTCAAACGTAATTTTACAATATTTGAATGGCTTGCAGCATATGGGAATTTTGTTTCCTCTAGTCGATGAATTCATATAAAATTCCTTTGTATTTTATTTTAACACAATTGTTAACCAGCTTATTCGAACAAATATGCCACTGGAGGAAACTAATCCCCCAAAAGGCTATAAATGATTTCCTTTGTGCAGGGTAAGAATGGACAGATTGGAGGTTAAAATGCCCCAGCGCTACTCAGTTATGAACCAGAGGGTGGAGTTTTACCGTCCCATCACAGCGGGAGCACAAAGGAAGGGTATGAAATGGTCTGGACATATAATAAACTCACTGAAAATTACTGGGTCAACTTTGTGCAAGAATGTGTTTTGTAACATCTGACAGGAAAGTTGGATAACCTGTTTGATTCTTGACATTTTTTTTTTCAAGGCTTTTAGCATTTTTTTGCCTCACAGCAAGTAAAGGTGGGAATAGAATTTTCCATAGACAACTGGGAACATTTGAGGCATTTCTTGGTTATTGTTCAATCAAACAATGAATTCCACCAACAACAGTCTCCTTTTTTTATAAACCTGAGTCAGAGAGTCATAGTGGCACAGAAGGGTGGGGGGGTGGGGGGGTGGTGGCATTCAGCCCATCAATTCATGCCAGCTCTCTATAGAACAATCCAGTCAGTCCCTTTCCCCCATTTTATCCCCGTGCCCCTGGAAGTTTATTTCCCTCAAGTGGACATCCAATTTTCTTTCAAAATCATTCATCGTCTCCCCTTCCAGCGCCCTCAACTCCCCTTTACTTTTCCCTTTTCAAGGGAGAGAAATGTGTTGGTTACATCACTGCCCCTCACTGCCTCAGTTCTCTCACTATGGTTATAATCGTCCAGCCCACTATCCTCGCCAATAACATGACCCAAGTGGGTTTCCTGTACAGCACATAGATTTTTACTTATTACCCCATGCTGTCTGTTAAACATTTCAAGAGGGGTGGCACAATGTTCAAACTGAAATTGAAAATCTGGCAGCTACTTATTTGGAACAGTTTGGCCAAGGTGTTTGTGTGCGGGGAAGTACTTACCAAAAGAGTATTTAGGGAGGTTTATAAATCCAGACTGGTTGGAGTTGGCAACATATAAACTTAAAAGAAATCCAGGACTCTGGATGCCACATAGCAACTCTCATTTCCCGCTACCCTGCTTAACCAAAACCACACACACATATTTAACAAATTTAGCTACTACCTAGAAAGCCAGCAAGCTATTAGATCTTTTCTGTTGCCACTTTGCAGACTGTACTTTTGAAACTATTAGCATTTCTAAAATCATTTACTTTTTTCCTCTCCATAGTCTTATAATTTTTCCCCTTTGCAGAAATTTTTCTATCATAGATCTGGCTGCTCAGTCAGAGGTGCCACCTTTCAAATGGGACGTTAAACGGAGGCCCCATCTAACCTCTTAGTTGGAGGTAAAAGATCCCATGACACTATTTCGAAGAAGATTGGGGAGATCACTCCAGTGACCTGGCCAATGTTTCTTCCTCAATCAACATCATAAAAACAGATTATCTGGTTATCACATTGCTGTTTGTAGGAACCTGCTGTGCACAAATTGGCTCCCCCATTCCCTACATTACAATAGTGACTACACTTCGAAGATGTGCTTCATTGGCCGTAAAGCACGTTGGAACATCCCGAGGTTGCTGAGGCTATATAAACGCAGGACTTTCTTCCTTTCTTACTCCCCTGTTAGAAGGCGGCGATATTTTAAGGCACCATTTAAGAATCAAGATGTTAGCAGTGAGAAAGGAAAGATGTGGGTCTTTTTCACCCAAAGGTTGGCTTGTTGTTGGAATAAGTTACCAGGAAATTCAAGCAGGCAGTATAACTGAGTTTGAGCAGTAATCAACCGTGTTTCTGGAGGGACAGTGAGAGATTGAGAGAGAGAGAGAGAAGTGGGCGAGTAGCTAATCAGTTTGGATTTATCTGTAGGGGTGGGGGGTGGGGGATGGGCTCCTTAGGCCTCTTGCAATTCTGCACACCTTTATGTTACTGTAAAGCCATCAAACTTCAGTTGACCTGGCATCTGCTCTAAAGTCTTTTGAGTGGATCAGCATTTTAATTGATGGTTACATTACAGAACTGTTCCAAGTTAAAAAAAAAACTGGCTCAACGATAGCCTTTTACTACTTCACAGTGCACTGGATTCCAGAGCACTGGCCAATAACTGTGCATTGCCAATCTTACGTAGTTGTTTAAAAGCTGTGATTCATGACTTTATTTTGTGAATACATGGCAGTCCCAGTAAGTTCACATAGGGCAGAAATCATGAATTAAAAACAACATCCATGGGATGTGGGCGTGGCTGGCTAGGTCAGCATTATAGCCAATCCCTAACTGCCCTTGAGACGGTGGTGCTGAGCTGCCTTCTTGAGTACAACTGAGTGGCTTCCTAGGCCACTTCAGAAGGTGGTTAAGAGTCAACCACATTGCTGTGAATTTGGAGCACATACAGGCCAGACCGGGTAAGGATGGCAGATATCCCTCCCTGAAGGGCATCAGTGAAACAGATGGTTTTTATGGCTTCATACTCCCAACTGTTGCTACTAGCTATTTATTTCAGATTTCATTTCATTAAATGAATTTAAATTGCTAAGCTGTATCCAGATTATTAGTTCAGGCCTCTGGGCTACGAGTCTAGTCACAGAACCATTTTGCTACCGTACTCCGACTTGCTGGTCTGTTCAGGTTAGCTGAGCCATCACTCCAGCTGCGGCCAGAAAACATGGCGGCCAGCACCACCACTGACACCATTCACATGGCTGTTTTGGAGGCTGAGGTTCAGGGAGGGAAATCAAAAGCATAAGGCCCAAGCAGCTGATGGTGTGGACGCCAATGGTGGTGCGATTAAGATCAGGGATGTGCAAGAGGCCAGGATTGGAAAGAGTGCAGAGGTCTCAGAGTCCACATTATAATTCATGTAAAATGAATATAAAAGGTCAAAATGAAAGTAAGTTAGTTGTCGCCTGGGAAAAAAACAACCTATTAGATGGGTGTTGGTGGTTCTAGAGGCAGCAAGCTATCTCGTTTACCTTACAGCAGTGGCACCATAGTCAGAGCCACTAGCAGCATTATAAACACCCCATGGGCAGAATGAGTGGGTGGGTAGGCACCTGACCCACTTGAGCATAAAATGACACACAATGACATCGGGCGAGCGTCCTGGCATCATCGCGCACTCGTGCGGTATTCCGATCGGCGGGCATGCTCAGGAGTAGAAGCCTGCCCACCGACAATTAACAGACCGTTAAAATAATAACTAATGAAATGGAAATTTTCACCGCCTATCCAACTTTATGGGTGGTGGGCAGGCAAATCAGCCAGCCGGCCTTTGGGTGTTTCATGAAACCTCATCCACGGGCAGGATGAGGTTACCAACAGGAATTATAAATACCATAAAAATGTTTGAATCTCATTTATAACATGTCCCTACTCATGTGACAGAGTCACATGAGGGGACATGTTTTTAACATTTTAATTCTTTATTTGTGTTCTTAACAATCTTCAGCTCCTTGAGGCAGCTCCGTGCCTCAGGGAGATTTCTGTGCACTCTCGCGCGCGGGCTTGACTCTCCCTCCTACCCCCGCCCGCACAGGTAGCGCTGAGCACTACCGGCAACGCATTACGCTGGGCGGGCCTTAATTGGCCCACCCGTGTAAAATGGCAGCGCGCAGCCAATCGCAGGCAGCAATCGGCTCTGCGCCCGCTCCCAAACAGCCCGTCGGCTATAGGAAAAATTCACCCCCATGAAGCCAAAGAATAAAATATTTCTAAAACCCCTAGTATGAAATACCAATTCAACACTCGTCAATTATTGTTCCACAATGACGATCCAACAAGCAAGGGAGGCAGCTTACAAAGATATTGGGAAACATAAGGCCTTCTACACTCATTATACACCCACGACTTGCATCCATATAGCACATTTAACATAGTAAAATGTCCCAAGGTACTCCACAGGAGAATTATCAAACAAAATTTGACACCAGGGCCACTTAGGGAGATAAAAAGGAAGATGACTGAAAGGTGGTCAAAGACTCAGATTCTAAAGGAGGAAGAGAGGGGTAGGTAAGCAGAGAAGTTTAGGGAAGGAATTCCGGAGCTTAGGGCCCAGGGAGCTGAGAGAACCCCATCAGGAAGAAATAGTCCAGAGCAGTACTCTTATTTCCCGGTTTTTACTGGCGTTCCATTTTAAAGTATACAAGACCAGTTCGGACCGCTATCCTTATTCCCCAGTTTTTACTAGGTTTTTTTTTTCGTTCTGGGATGGCCAACAATGGTGGAACAAATAAAATTATGGATGTTCAAGAGAATTAAAGGAGGCACCAAGATCAGGGAGTTAATGTTCAAATTCATTCAATACGCAGTTGATGTTAGAATTCATTTAGCATCAAAGGCAAAAAATGATAGACAATTAATGTGAAAACGCCTGTGTTATGAACAGTACCATAGGCAGAATCTTCCGGTCGGCGTGCGGGGGCTGGTCCGACACGCCTATGCGTAAAATGACAAGTGATTGGCTTCGCGCCCCCCCCACCCCCCCCCCCCCCCACCCCCACCCCACCCCCCCCCCCTCCCCCCAACCCCCACCCCCACCCCCTGCCCACTACCATCCAGCCTGACCACCATGGGAAAGATCCAGGCCTATGGCTTTGAACATGTCGAGTATCCATCTTGGCTTGGGCAACAGCAGAATTGTCACAAAATATCAATTCATTCAGGGGCAGGAGGCAGGTTGGGGGAAGCAGAAAATATTTACAAAAAGGGGAAAATATATTATTTGATGCCAGTGCATTGAGGTGTAAAATACTCCGGCATGTGGTACGTTCTCTATTCACCAGGGACTATCTCCTGTGAGCTGTCGGAACAGCCTCTTGCTGAAATCTGTCATATCACACAGACCTGTCAGGTCACACTTTCCCATGCTGCATCCCCTATAAATATTAAAATCCCATTTGTTATCTAAGGCAGCAGAAAACTGACAGTTCGGGGAGAGTTCAGTGACTGCAATTATGAAGAAACAGCATGTCCCTGTCTTTCTGAATAGGGCACATTTTCAGAACTGTTTTGTCATTGCCGACTGAAACCCAACGAGCTCAAGGATATAAATCATAAAGACATCCACAGATAAAGCCCTGAGGATGTTGGAGGCCTGGTATTAGGCCCCACCCAGATATTAGCAGAATTATTTTTCTGTTCTTGTCATGACAAAGGTAAGAGGCATCCATTAGAAAAATTAGAGGCCATTGCAAATCTCACAAGGATTATTGAGTTAATAGTTGTACATACTATTGTAGGAATCAAGACAAAATCAAGAATACTTTGTTCTGACCCAGACATGTTATTTGAAGCCTGATTTTTGTTTTAAGAAAAACTGTTTCCTATTTTTATGCATCTCTCTCTCACCACTCCATCTTGCACATCCCTGAACAGCAGCACATAATTTCTTTTTGAAGACACTCAAAGAGGATTATAATGCGTATCCTGGGGCAGCAACCTCAAGTAATGCACTCACTTTTATACTTAGCATCAGTCTTTATGGCCTAGCTACACTCCACTGTTCAGTATAGAAACCCAGGGCATAAATACAGTGAATAAGGTCCATATGTTTCACTAGTTGGAAAAGGATGCCTTAATCCAATACATACACCTATATTTTCATGACTACCCTCCCTCACCAGACCCAGCTACTTATATGTAGGAATGCAATCAACAGTGAAAGGACTGCGAAGTGGGGGCCGAAGGAACAAGAAGAGCTCATCCAGTTCCTTAGACCTGTTCTACCATTGAATTAGATCATGGCTGATTTGTACCTTAACTCCATTTACTCACCTTGGTTCCATAAGCTTTAATACCCTAATAAAAATGCTCAGTTTTAAAATGGAGTGTGCTGTAGTACTCCAGTGTGCAAGTGCAGAGCTGTTCCAGAAATCTCTCAATGTCACTTGATAACTAGTTGGCTGCAGAGCATTTCTCATTGACTCACTTGCTGGTTTTATTCTCTCCTCCTCCCTCTCTTAATAGGTGAACCCTCCCATTGATATGGCTAAATTTGGAGGTTTGATTATAATTCTTCTCACTACTGTTGTTAGTACATCAAAGGACTTCGGCACTTATTTCATATTTCTTCAACCATTTCACGCAAGTGCAGAATTTACAAAAGAATATCTTTGATTTCCAGGGCTTTGTTACAGGGGAAGGGAAACTGAACTTAAAAGTGCCTATGGTGGGAAAAAAAAGTACACATTAATGCAATGATAAAAACAAAAAACTGCAGATGCTGGAAATCCAAAACAAAAACAGAATTACCTGGAAAAACTCAGCAGGTCTGGCAGCATCGACGGAGAAGAACAAAGTTGACGTTTCGAGTCTTTGTGACCCTAGAAGTTCTGTTGAAGGGTCATGAGGACTCGAAACGTCAACTTTGTTCTTCTCCGCCGATGTTGCCAGACCTGCTGAGTCTTTCCAGGTAATTCTGTTTTTGTTTCACATTAATGCAATGGCTGACATCACATTAGAATAGTTTCTACTCATTACAATGCAAAGCAGCAGCCAAATTCTGTCATTTAATAAACATCTATATAGTTGCTAAGTCTACAACTTCGCTCAAGCTGAAAATGTACTGTTATGGGCAAGGCCTCAGTGAGCAAGGCCGCATTACAGACCAAACTGTAATGAGCCTGATGCGTGCGAACAATCATTAACTGCTTTGCTTTTGCTGCTTTGAACTCTCAGATTGTTGCAAAATGTAACTTGCTAGGAGAATTAATTAGATGCAAAATGGAGATCCCATCTGGTCATGCTGGTAATCCTGTGTTGTATATGTTCCTCGTGTTACCTATCTGACAGAAAATCTGATTGTAACACAGCAGGGGATTTCCCCTCAAACAGGATGGCCATGGCTTACCTTGGAGAGCGGGTTGTAGTTAACATGCTGCCACTTTGCATATCTGCCAGGCTACAAGTCTCTTTCAGTCAAATGCTTCTCCACACCTTCTCCATTATACCTCATGCTCCAAAAGAATGTTCTGATTCCATTGCTGACTGTCTTCTCAGGTTACTTGTAAGGCTGTTCGGCTTTTGCCAAACTGGAGAGCTCTCTGTTCAGCCTGTGTTTTATTAGCCAAGAACTGACTCAAAATCTTCTGGCTAATTATTTAAGCACTGCCTTTGAGTTCCAGTCCTCATTTGGGAAAAAGTCAATACCATGGGAACCTGCCCATTTTTCTCCTACGTCATAGCAGAACTCAAACACCTGTACTGCTTTGTAAACAGGGGCTGGGAGCTGTTTCTGTCATATTTACAAGACTGCAAGGTACACATGAATGAAGAGCAGCGTACACCCTGCCAAATCACCAATCCAAAGAGACGACAGCTACATGCCTGTTCCTATCTAAAAGAAATATTTTAAACAAAAGGCAGTGTTTCTACAGGTGATGCAGACCAGAAACCAGGGACCATAATTATAAGAAAGTCACTAATAAATCCAATAGCGCATACAGGAGCAACTTCTTTACCCAGGGAGTGGTTAGACTGTGGATCTCACTACCACAGGGAGTAGCCGAGGTGAATAGCATTCAAGAGCTAGATAAACACGAGGGAGAAAGGAACGTACAGACAGACGAAAGTGACAGTGACAGGAAAGAGCAACAGATCCATTAAGCCTGTTCGACTCCACAAATAGAAGGGCATGCTGATAGGTTGAAATGAAGGGGGTGGGTGGAGCATAAACAACATTTGGACTGAATTACCTGTTTTTGTGTTGGAAATTCTGTGTAATTCTATGTACAATTCCAAGTTTTGGCCTTCACTATTCCACCTGTGCTATGATACACTGCCTTATATATGATTATACAAGACATAGTACTCAATATAATTTTTAAAATCTGCTGAAGCAATAGGTAAGTAAGAGCCAGAGGCTGGGTGGTGAGAAGAGTCCCACCCAGTAGAGATTGGAAGCTGGCTGTGGAAGCAGTGCAGCAATACCAGCATCGATCTTAACTTGAGCATAGGAGGAAGCAGCATATTTGGATCACACTTACCACCATGTCCAATTCCCTGATCTGCACTCCTATTGAGTGAGACACTGTATCAAGACCACAGTCTCATTATTTTGGGACTTTTAACTAGCACCAAGCAACAAGATCAGACAACACTCAGCAAGCTTGATACCATCCAGGGATAAAACATCCCATTTGATCAGCACCTTATCTACCACTTAAAACATTCACTCCCTCCACCACTGACGCACAGTAGCAGCAGTGAGTGCCATCTACAAGATGCACTGCAACAACTCACCAAGGCTCCTTAGACAGCACCTTCCAAACCCACAATGTCCACCACCTAGAAGGACAAGGGCAGCAGATAGATGGGAACACCATCACCTGCAAGTTTCCCTCCAAGTCACTCACCATCCTGACTTGGAAATATATCGCCATTCCTTCACTGTCGCTGGGTCAATATCCTGGAACTCCCTCCCTAACAGCACTGTGGGTGTACCTACACCACACGGACTGCAGCGGTTCAAGAGGCAGCTCACCACCACCTTCTCAAGGGTAATTAGGGATGGGCAATAAGTGTTGGCCTGGCCAACGATGCCCACATCCCATAAAAAAGTTTTTATAAATACTGAGTCCAGGCTATTCTCTTGGAACACTGGCAGCATCATGGCTGCTTTAAATCACATTTGAATGAATAAACAGTCCAAGTTGAAACCCAACGTATATGGTAATGCTTTCACAGCAGCATAATTGACTGGATCTTCTAACTTTTGCTGGTTCTTTCACACGTTTACTCAACTTTCACCTCTTTGCACACCCTTCGCAAATGTTGCTCTCCTTTCTGAAAATGGTGACTCCTGTGGAGGAGTAGGTTGGAGTAGGTTACCCACTGCCCTTGGGTACCTCAAATTAGCCTTCAAGTGCAATTCCAAGTAGTAATTGTCAGCAGGTTATATGGCAGTGTAGAGTGTCCCTCCCATGCTGCAATCTGTCTCAGCTGATTCCTACTTACAGCCCTGTTACTGAGCCCCATCACATTCACTTTATCAGTCAAAACAAGGCAACAAAAACTTAATAGAAATCATGCTACAAGGAACTGAAATGAATGGCAGTGGGAAGATAAAATTAAGAAATTATATTATTAGATAATATGTGCACACGGATCTATTGTAAAGAAGTGAGATTTTGGAGGAAAATGGAAAATTGGGGCAACATCACAAACACAAATTTAGGATTGATACCAGGAAATTGCTCACACACAAAATGTTAAGGTATGGAAGGTCATGGTATGGAATTCCAACTTAGGATGTGGTAGACAAAACCATTGGAACCATTTAAGAAACAGTTGAATGCCTTGTTAGTGGGGAAACTCTTTTCCTGAGATAGCTAAGATTGGCTGACTGACCTTTCTCGTTCCTATTTATATTATCTTGTGAAATGTAAGAGGAATTCCCTTATTCACCTGCACCCCATTTTTGGCTATTGCTAACAATTCTGTTTGGAAAGAAACGCGCCATGGATGAATATTTCAAATGTGATGGTGGATTAACAATCAGGAGTTTTGCATTATAATCATTATTGGCTGGAAAGTATTTATGTAGGAGATTAAATAGACTGGATAGTGTCCATGGTTTGGATTATGCCTCATTGGTGGGAGAAGCTCAGTGTCATCTTGTTGCTCCATCCTGTTCATGTCCTCAATTTTAAAAAAAAATTCTTTCATAGGATGTGACTAGGCTAGAATTTATTACCCATCCCTTTCTAACTCCAGATATTTATTGAATTCAAATTCCACCATCTGCTGTGGTGGGATTCAAACCCAGGTCCCCAGAGCATTACCCTGAATTTCTAGATTACCATCACAGTTACAATACCCTATACCACCGCCTCCCCCCAATATCAAAGGCCTTCTCCTGAACCCCAGTAACCTTGAATCCCATAAAGGCTATCTCCCCAACTTAAGGGCAGTGTAGTTCTTCAGTGCTAAGTTAGACATTCAATTCCTTTCTGCTGGCACACACCCTGCTTCTGTCTCCCTGCTCTCACAATCTAGATTTTGAATTATCAAATGTTGGTTTCAAGGGAAAAGCTAGATACCCTTTTGTAAGAATAAACAATATAAGAATAACTTACAATATTCCTCTTCACTGCCAGCTGTAGAGATAGGAAAATGGTGATCTGAACTATTCCAATTAGCATGCTAATAAGGAAGGAAGTGATGATTCTAAGGTAAACCTCAGGGACTTAGCTTATATCCACCAAATTAACTGGTACAGATGGGAATGTGACATCTAAATTATTAATGGACCAAAACAGAAGTTAAACACCATCAATCTTGGTGGGAAAATGACAGAGACACTAAAGATTATCATGCATTTTTTCAATATAATTGTTATGATGATTTATATTGATCTCCCTTGATTGTTTATCCACTTGGATGTTGACAGGCTATGTGTATCACCAAGTATTTACAAAATATCTAAAGCAGAGAAACATTTGGCCCAACAGATCTATGCCGATGTTTGTACTCCACACGAATCTCATTCTGCCTTTCAGCTCACCACACCAGCATAACCGTCTATACCTTTCTGCTTCAATTACTTATCTAGTTTCCTCTTGAATGCACGTGAGCTCTGCACCTCAACCGTTCCTTGTGGTAGCGAGTTCCGTATTTTAAAAAACGTTACTTCCGAATTCTATATTGCACTTATTACTGACTATTTATGGCCCCTGGTTCTGGTCTCACCCACAAGTGAAAACATCTTCTCTTTGGCTAACCTATCAAACCCTTTCATAATCATAAAGCTCTCTATCAGTTCACCCACCAGTCTTTTCATTTCTAGATAAACCAGTCATTTTACCAGTCTGACTATGTGCTCACTGGCAGTCTGACTGCATTAAATAGTCCCCATTATTTTGTCTGTGCTTATAGTTGGCCATGTAGCTATAAGAGGAAAGGCCAGGCAGCAGTACAACTCCTGATTGCTACCTGGTACCTCCAGCTACATATGTGTTCATTCTTGGGTGAAAATCAGAATTATTTTTAGTTATGGGACCCCTTTGGTTAAACAGGCTGCAAAGACTCAGGCCTGAATTTTTGCTCCTGGGCTGGGAACTCAGAATCGGGACAAGCCCTGGATCTGCAAGCTGTACCTGGGGAAAAGTGCCCTGGAAGGTGAGATTTTTGAAGTTGACAGGGTGGGATGGAGTCTGGTGTGAAAATGGGAGTCATGGCGAGCGACCCCAGAAAGAAGTTGTAGATTGCCAGGCGTGGAGGTGGGTTGGGAAAGAGGTTGGCCTCAGCGTACTGGCACTTTGTCAGGGCTATGAAAATAGACAGTAAAACAAAAATCAGCCCTCACCGCTCCCCCGCACATTCCCCATCCCCTATCCATGTGAACCCATGCCAGCATATGACCCCACCCACTCCTATGGCCCTTCGTATCCTCCATGCTAACCTATGTCCCTCTACCCATCCACAATAACCCCTCATATCCTTCATGCCAAACTATGCCCCTCCACTCACATCCCATGGCCCTTTATAGTCCCAATGCCAATCTATGCCCCTCCACCCACCACCCACAGCCCTTTGTAGCCCCTATGTCAAGTTAGTGCCAATTCATGCCAACCTATGCCACCCCATGCACCACCATTTGCCTTTATCCTACCAGCCAACTCACTCAGTATCCACCATGGGCAAACCTTAGGACCCACGATAAGATTAAATAAAAGTTGTAAGTGTCTATTGATGAATTCACTATTTAAAAAAGAAACACTCATTGATAAAAACTCATTCACTACATTTAAATTCCTTTAATCCCTTATGAAAACAAGCATTTGTATTCATAGTCAGACCAAAGAGCTTATAACCACCTGGAACTGGCAATCAACATGTGAACCAACAGGTATCCCACTGTGATAATGAAAAGTTGTGAAATCAGTTGTGTGGCGCTAATCCTGTAATGATAACCCTCAGGCTTATGTCAGTTATGTGAAATAGCAAGCACTGATTTCTTTTCACACTGCAGGTTTTTTTATATGTTTAAAGGACAGGAGATTTAATTTCTTGACAGCTTGACAGCTCTGACAGACAGATATTTTAACAGTTCTCTTGACAGTTCCAATGAGTTGATGCACTTTCTACACACATTCATATCTCATTTAACAATCCCAAAAGGCACCTTACCTCTCCCAAAGGTGACCCCAGGTCATCAAATAGGATACCCTATCTCTCCAAAGAACTCGGGCAGCTATAGATCTTCTCCCACCTCGTCTAAAGTGCACGCATCATGTTTTAGACACCCAACTAGCCAAAATCAGATCTGACTGGGGAATCTGCACTTTAACATGTACAGTTACCTTTGTGAACCACAGATGTGTGAATTAGAACCTAACGGCATTCCCCCTGCTGTGAAAATGGTAGGGGCTGGGCTCAGGGGCAGGACTTCTGGATCTGGGCCCCCGTCGCCATTTTCACAAAGACAGAGAACCTCTCTGTTTGCATGAAAATTCAGGCTTCACCGTTCCTGCTCAGCCATGAAGCAGTGTCTCTCGAGCGATATACTCCCAGGCCGCAAATTTCTGTGAAACCCAAGCCCAGCAGAAGGCACGTATTGCAGGGCAAGAGCAGTAAGACGAAAAAGGCAGCAGAAATTTTGGAATAAATAGTTCAAGGTTCTAAATATTTGGTAACTCTAGTAGGTACATCCATCCATGATATCCTCACACACATATAAACATCGATGTTACATGATGTTCTAAATGTTTGGGTCAAACTATTTCAAAGTGCTCAGATGCACAGCTCTCATTTCACCACTGCCGCTGTTTCCATGAGCTGAATATGCAGAAACCTGTGGAAAACGCTTCCAAAGTGTTGCTGACTTTATTTTTCCAACTGTTACAAACAGCTGTCGATCAAGGGAAGCCATGTTTGTTAACAGCTGTGCGGAAGATTAAAATTTCACTTTGCTCTTCGGATTCTCCTTTTATACAGGGCTTCAGTGAACTGTGAAGTACAAACTATGTTTTGATCGAAATCACATTACGACCAGTTATGACCAGCTGCCAGAAACCTGATGCTGTATCCATTTGCACATGCCAATGACACTACAAATACTTGTGAGCAAAAATGTTACCATAACAAGAGTTTCTTCATGCATGAGTAAAAAAGCACACAAACTCTGTTGTTATATCATGCTTTTGGAAAGAATCCTATCTTAATACCAAATATTTGGTATCATAACCTTTCAATAAGGCACCCAATTATTGATTTTTAAAATTTTTATATATATATATTTTTTACACACCTATTTCTATTATCATTCTTTAAAAAAATGTATTTCCATTCATTGTTTTATCTCCACCTTTTAGACTATTTCGATCTTTTCTCCCACACCATCCCCTCCCCCCACCTCACACCCACTAAGGCCATCTGTCACTAGCTCATTCTGCTTTCTACTCTTAATGTCACCATTAGCATCTCCTTTAGCCAGGATCACCACCATCAACACCCCTTTGACCTCTTGTTTATGACATAATTTGCAATCTCTCCTTTGCCCCCACCTATCGCTGGCCTTCTATCCAGCTTCACCTGCCCCATCCCCCTTAACCAGTACATATTTCGCCACATTTTTATTTCTCTTTAGTTCTGAAGAAGAGTCATATGGACTCGAACCGTTAACTCTGTCTCTCTCTCTCCACAGATGCTGCCAGACCTGCTGAGATTTTCCAGCATTTTTTGTTTTTGTTTCAGCCAAATTGCTTGCTGCATCTGCCTGCTAGCTTTCAGTGACTCGTGAACAAGGACGCCCAGGTCTGTTTTGGACATAGCACTTTCCAACCTTTCACAATTTAAGAAAGACTCTGCCTTTCTGTTTTTGCTACCAAACTGGATAACTTCACACTTACTCTCATTATGTTCCGTCTGCCATTTATCACCATGATATCCCCGATTACAGTTTCCACTATCTGCATAGCCAGATGGTACACACTTAAGGTTAGAAAATCATTTACACATACAACAATGATGTTTGCAGATGAAGGGAGGCAAGTTGCTATTGTAAGGCTGGGGTAAACCTAGGAAACCACAACCACGACAGGATTAGGTTCAATGTAAAAACTGAAAATGAGAGGAAACAGGCAACGATAAAAAGCTACCTCACTGTGAATAAAATAAATGTTATTGAGATAAAAAAAAGGGAAGTAGCCCAAAAAACTGGAAGATAATTCTTGGACAAACAATGGGAAACTTTCAAACAGATGAACAGGATACAGACTAGACATTTCCCCATAAGTGAAAGGAGCAGCAAAAAGCTGAAGTTCCTTTGATGAACAGGGAAATTATAATTAAAATGGACATAAAAAGAGACACATGATAAACTTAGGGTTAAAATCACAAAATAAATTTGAGCGGAGTATGCAAAGTAGTAGAGGGAAGCAACCAACTTCGGGAGGATAAGGGGGTGTGAAGACAGAAGTCAGGGAGCTAAAAGACAAACAGTAAAGAAATTTATAAACACTTTAAAAAGACAAAGAAAGGCCATCCATTAATTAAAGATTTCAAAATATTGTTACAAAGGATGAGGGAATACCAGAGATGACATTTTCTACAGTATTCAGGGAACGATAATGGAATGTAAAGATGCAAGAAAGGAAGATGCAACAATTTGACAGGTGAACAGTAAAGAAAGATTACTGAAAGTTAGTGGAATTTGAAGTGGAAAAGGCACTTCAACATGTCTGCCCTGCTTTTCAATTCTATCCCTCCAGAAATAAATCCCTATGGTTAGTTTGCTATTACTATAAAAAATGGCTTTATTAACTTGCGCTGCTACTTTTAATCATCCATGTATCTATATTCCTTGATCCTTTTGTTTCTTCATCCATTTAGATCCTTATTATCCAAAGATTAGGGGGCTTCCTTATTCCTCCCACCAAAATTCACAAGCTCACACTTGGCTATACTGAAATTAACTTGCCAATTTTAAAAAATTCATCTATAGAATGTGGACATCACTGGAAAAGCGGGTATTTATTGCCTATCCCTAATTGCCCTTGAGAAGGTGCTGGTGAGCTGCGTTTTTGAACCACTGCAGTTCTTGCGGTGTAGGCACACCCACATTGCTGTTAGGAAGGGAGTTCCAGAACTTTGACCCAGCAACAGTGAAGGAACAGCAATATGTTTCCCAAGTCAGGATGATGAGTGGCTTGGAGGGCGACTTGCAGGTGGTAGTGTTCCCATCTATCTGCTGCCCTTGTCCTTCTAGATGGAGAGGCTGTGGGTTTATAAGGTGTTGCTGAGGAGCCTTGGTGAGTTGCTGCAGTGCATCTTGTAAATGGTACATACACTGCTGCCACTGTGCATCGGCAGTGGAGGGGGTGAATGTTTGTGGAAGGGGTGCCAATCAAGCAAGCTGCTTTGTCCTGGGTGGTGTCGAGCTTCCTGAGTGTTGTTGCAGCTGCACTCATCCAGGCAAGTGGAGAGTATTCCGTCACATTCTTGACCTGTGCCTTGTAGATGGTGGACTCCCTGTGGAAAATCAGCAAACTGCTTTCCTGAAAGCAAGATACTTTTATCTTTTTAACTCTGTTGTCCTTCGTTCTATTATACTCTTCATTTATGAAACTGGACATTAAAATGCATCATTATTTTTATATAAGAAACATCCTTAAGCTAATTATTTCAGACAATTAAATGACACTTTGAAATTTGGTTCTGGTAATTTCATGGAAAAGACTGAAAACGTCAGAATATGAAATCCATCCATGGGTTATAATCTGGTTGCAAATTTATTGCAATGTTTTAAAAGCTTGAATTGCCTTGCCAGCTAGCTTGAATATTAACCTATTTGTCCTTATACCAGAATTAACAACTCCCCAGGTTAACAGTCAGCAACGCTTCTGTTCCCCATCACAGTCAGTTCATTTCATTTACGAAACAAACATTCAGGATAGAATACAGCAGTGTAATTTAAGTGAAAAAGCCCGAGAAATAATTACCCTTTTTTCTTCCATTCATTTATTTATTTGCCGTCCACCATTTTACTCGCTGGTCTGGTTCCAAATCGTCTCTTTTTGAGCTGCTTTTATCAGAGATCATTTTGCATGTGTCTTACGGGACTTCAGACAAGAGTGTGGGGTTTTTTTTTTGCAGTCTTGTGTGAGTTGGTCTCCTTCTGTCTGGCCCTGACCCTTGTCAGACATTGTGCATGCAAACAGACCTATTCAAATAAAGGCTTGAATAAAAGTCCCAAATGCTGCTATCAATCAGGTGCAACACATTCACAATTACCTATCAGCTCTTGGGAGTCATACAATTCTGCACGGGCTAAGCTAGAACTGGAGCGCTCAAGAGGTTTCTTATCTTTCATGCAAGATGCTTCCTCATCTCTATAATCGTATCAGAAAAATGTTAAAGTGGAGTCATTCTTAATAGAACGAGGGAAAATTCTCCTTGAGGTATAACAACATTAACAGACCACTAAAACATAAAAGCCAAACCTACAATACAACAGCTCTTTTATTCGTATGGCTGAGGGAACAGTTATAGTCTGGGTGTCGAGTTTAATAATCCATTGAATGGCTTCAGCTAGTGCAGTGTGAATGGTTGTGATGTCACCAGGAATTGGATCTCTTAGGGCAGGAGTTCAGTGTGTAGGCGATGGTCTGACTTGGATGGTCACAGTCACAATTTGAGCTGTTCCTCAGGTTTGACTTGTAGAGTCAGTGGCCACATCTTCCCTGGCCTGTCCTCAAGTGGATGAGGGTTGTCCAGATTTTCCATGGGAGGTTGAAACCAGGGACTTCATCACTAGGGTCCGTTACCAGGTTGCGGTTGGTGGTGTTTTCGTTCAACCAGGAGGTGTGCCATTGAACAGTGGGGCTGTTGTCAGTTTGAAGGGTGTGAAGTGTGTTCCAGGAGGGATTACAGGACTTCAGACAAGTGTGCGGGGTTTCTTTTTTTGAAGTCTTGTGTCAATGAGAGTGCCCTGTTGGCTGTCAGGCGGTAGTGCTGTTTGAGGAGGATGTTTTCTCTGTGGATATCAGGAGGTTCCACATGTGCTAGCACAGGAGCTGTGTTGGTCTCAATGTCTCTGAAATAATCCTCATGACTTCCCAGAGATGGATACCTACCACATTTGTGGAGACCCCTGAGCCAGGATGAGCAGCAGTACTGTGCTGTTGTATAGACTAGGGCAAGTGAAGCAGTGCGTAGTGTGTTATGCTGCCTCAGGTGGTAGTTGCCAGTTTCAAAAGTGACTATCATTCAAAAGTACTTCTTTGGCCGTAAAATACTTTGGGATGTCCTGAGGTTCCAAAAGACACGGTAGAAATACAAGTCTTTCTTTCAAGGTCTTAACTTCTGTTCAAGAGTCATAAAACCTCATTAGAATGCAGGCATCTTTTAAAGTGAAGCCAAAACTCAAGTTCCCCCCTTTCTTAACAGACAAATACAAAAATACAAATTAAGCTTAAACTTAAAGATATATCTTATTCCCAACATACACAAAGATACATATAGTTTACTTAAAACTATCTCTAGTTCCTAACAATTTCCACAGAAAAATGCTCTCACCCTAATCTATTGACCAGACCTGGATTGGCAAGTTAGGGAGATGAAAAGGTACAAAGTGCATTCATGGAATATGAAAAATCACATTGTATTGCGCAACAACAAAAAGTGCAAGAAAGAAAGACTTGTGTTTACATGGC
The DNA here is from genome assembly GCF_017639515.1 of Carcharodon carcharias. Taxonomy (NCBI): domain Eukaryota; kingdom Metazoa; phylum Chordata; class Chondrichthyes; order Lamniformes; family Lamnidae; genus Carcharodon; species Carcharodon carcharias. The sequence continues at coordinate 142,181,027 of NC_054479.1, forward strand.
ACCGTCACAATCTGAAGATCAGTAGCCTTAACAGTGTTTAACAACCAATGAAGTACCTTTTGATGTGTTATCACTGTGTAAATAAAAAAAATGTTGCAGCTAATTTGCACACAGCTAGCTCCCACAAATAGTAATGTGCCAATAACCAGATAACCCGTTCTTGTGGTGTTGATTGAGAGATAAATTTTGGCCCCGTGACACCGGGGACAATTCACCAGCTCTTCTTTGAAACATCTTATGTGAAAGATAGGATGTCTGACAGTGCAGCACTCTCCCAGCGCTACTGACGAGTATTACCCTAGACTTTTGTGTTCAAGTGCTGAAATGGAACTTGAACCCACAACCTTCTGGCTCTGAGGCCAGAATGTGGCCAAATGGACCATGGTTAGTCATTGTGTCCTTCCCTCAACCAGCTAGACTAAAAACCAATTACCGGCCATTCACCTAATTTCTGGGATTATGGGATCTTGCTGTGTACAAACAGCTGCTTTACAGTTTTTTGCATTCCAAAGTAATTCATTGTTTGTGAAGCTCTTTGAGATGTTTAAGAAATAAATGCATTTTATTTATAAAAACAAAAAACTGCGGATGCTGGAAATCCAAAACAAAAACAGAATTACATGGAAAAACTCAGCATGTCTGGCAGCATCGGCGGAGAAGAAAAGAGTTGACATTTTGAGTCCTCATGACCCTTCAACAGAACTGTTTTTCCAGTAATTCTGTTTTTGCATTTTCTTTAATCTGTTTGTGCTTCTAGAAATCTTTTTTAAAAGCTGTTCCTCTTTTCAAATTTAGCATAGCTCCTCTTAACTTCCCCGAAAAAAAAACAAGATTTTGCACCCAATTGTTATAAATCACAATCGCGGTGCTGAAAACTGATTTCCTCAATTGCATCCCATCCCAATGCCTATTGTCTCTGGGCAGACTAACATCTTCCTCCACCCTGTTCTTACTCAATAATCAGAACATGATTTCATCGCTCCTGCAACAAGAGGGTGGGGGCTACACAAAACACTGAAGCTTAATGAATATTTAGCTGAGAGAGATCAGCTTCCCCAGAGTGCTGCAGATTTCAGAGTTTATCGCTTACACGCACACACACACACACTCACACATAAAAATCAATAAAAAGTAAACATGTCTCCCAATCTCAAATAAAAATGGAAAACCCTGAAGGAAGGTCATTGACCTGATTAATTCTGTTTCTCTCTCCACAGATGCTACCTGACCTGCTGGAGTATTTCCAGCATTTTCTGTTTTTATTTCAGATTTCTAACATCTGCAGTATTTGGCTTTCTCTCTCAATCTCATCGTCACTACGGAATCTCCTCTTCCAGCCTGAGATACAACTGTGGCAGATGGTTTGTTACCCTCGGCGCACCCCACCCCCACCCCCACCCCACCCCACCCCTGCCCTGCCTGGTCCTTGTGACCTCCCCCTGCCATTTGAAGAAGACACCCGGTCAGAAATGTAAACGCACCAAACACAACTTTGGAGCAACAGCGTATGTACAATTCTTGCTGTCATTGAGGTGTGTCTTAACTGCCCTACGGTATAACCTTGGAATAATTTCCACAACAGGAATGATGTGATATTAAAGCACTGTTTGAAAAGGTTGAATAGGGAAGTATGTAACCAAAATGTCTAGCAAACATTTGATGCATTGTCAGATGTCACTGTAATATAACAACAGAGCAAATAGTAAGAGGGTTATTGCAGTGAAAGGGTGAAACAAGTGCTAAATGGAAAACAAGTTCTGCCAATAAGACACGCCTTTTTGAAAGTCTATTTTTAGCTCGTAATTTTGGTCCTCATTGCTGAATTTGGCAGGTATCTGCAGGTTTAATACCTGAGTGCTAATGAGACTCCATGTACCTAATTCCACTAAATGAGGAGAGTGACTCTGGCTGACACCTTACCGGGTGCCTCAGGAGCCAAGGCAAAGGGCTATTAGGTTCTTGGGTGTGGCACTGGAGATCCTGTTAGAAGATGGATGTCCTGTACCTGCAGGGATGAAAGAGTCCACGTCACCTGCTTTTCTCTCTCCCCTGCACAATGCTGCTCTGCCAATGTCCTTCTCCCAATTCTCCTGTAGACCAGGGCGGGTGTGGGGGGGACCCAGTGACAAGATGCCAGGGACCAAGCACTCCCTTCCTCCTGGTGCCTCCTATAAGATATCCAATGAGGGAGAGTAGCACCAGAACTTGATGTTTTGTTTTGTCAAGTCTTCAGAGAATTTGCAGAACAAATGTCCAATAAGGGTGAAGGCTTGACAAACTGCCCTGGAAAGCATTCCGCTATCTTTCAAACGTTCTCTCCAAACTTCCAGCAAGTAAACAGTGAGTTAAATAAAGCTCTAAATCCTCAGCAACGGTTCCTTTAACCCCAAGCAGAGGATTGCTGTTAGGAGAAGGTATTAGTTAAGGTATTAGTTGTCCACCAAAATGCTGTACAGCTTCCTTAATGAGCACCAACAGGCAACATAAGTGGTACCCAATCCCTTAACAATGCTCCAGGGCAGCCCTTTCTAGCGCACGCTTCTCTTCCTTTACCAAGACGGTGTCTTGCACCAAACACAGGCTAAATCAACCTTTCAGATTAAGGGCTGGCTTTTCACCAAATTGGGATGACTCAGGAGCCCTTTAAAAATGGTAGGAGGGCCAAGATTCACGGATTCCTGACCCCATTCCCGGGTTGTGCAATTTTCAGGAGTGCCTTTTAAGGGTATGGGCTGGGTGAGGTCATGAATTATAGTCTGCATGAGAGAACCTTTTGAAAGATAAGTTCAAAAGGTCCACCTCATGCTGACCACCCTCCCCATGCCAAGCTATGGCACTTCTATGCCCATTCACTGTATAGAACCAATGAACTCTATCGTGACAGTAGGATGTGTAAAAAGTTTCTAATGAAACATTCATTGATAACTTTCCACATTCATAAAAGCTTCTTTCTGCTACAGCCCTATAAAAGTGTCAATCATCCAGATCCTTTAAGTATCAATAGCAAAAACTTGTGTAAAGAAAATTCGGTAATTGACAGCATAGATCAGAGGTCCAGAGCTGCCAATCAAGCAGCATTTTCCATGAGGCTGTGGTGTTTCAATAGTCCAATGGATTTTGGGTACTCATTATTGCCATCTATAGCTAACTAAGCAAGTTAAAGATAGTATCAAATTGAAAGCCAAAAGCATACAATTCTGTGAAGATTAGTGGCAGGTTAGAAGATTGGACAGAATTTAAAAACCAGCAATGAATGGCTAAAAAATTCATAAGGAGGGAGAAATTAGATTATGAGAGAAAGCCAGCTAGAAATATAAAAACAGATAGTAAGAATTTCTACAAGCATTTAAAAAGGAAAAGAGTAAGTTAAGTGAGTGTTGGTCCTCTAGTGAGTGAGAATGGGAAGGTGCTGTATTTTTGATGAGATATTAAGCTGAAGGCCTGTGTGCCCTTTTGGGTGAATTTAAAGGACCCCATGGTGCTATTTTGAGGACGAATAAAGGATTTGCCTCCAGTGTTCTGACCAATACTTGACTCCCAATCAACATCACAAAAAACAGATTCTCTGGCCATTATTGCATTGCTGTTTGTGGGATTCTGCTTTGCACTAATTGACTGCTGTTTCCTACATTACAACAGTGACTGCACTTCAAGAGTACTTCATTGGCTGTAAAGTGTTTTGGAAGGTCATGAAAGGTGCTATATAAATACAAACCTTTTTTTCTTTTTTTCTGGTTCAGCAGCCTCTTGCTTATCCCTTTTTGTGAAATACTATGAGGCATTTCTTAGATAAAAGTGCTATATAACAGCAGGTTGTTGTTGGCATGTGTGTGCATGCGGCGGTGGTGTCAATGAGAAATGAACTTTGACAATGTGAAGTTCCTATCGGAAAGGTGCAGTGCTCCATAACATAGTCTGAGAACTATGAATAAACACACCATAAGAAGCATTTGGCGAGGCTTCCTGAGATTACAATGAAGGTGCAGTGCTTTGAAGGCTTTGATGGCAAAAGGTTAACTTTGAAAAGCACTCTAGCTCCACCTGGCAATGACCTCATTTCCCTTCAGGCATCTAACCACCTTCCCTGAGTTTAGATTTACATCTCTCACTAATCACCTTCTTGAGCCCTGTGCTGGCTGCTGTTTCAGAGCAACTGATAATGGCAACCACCACAAGCTGAGTACACACGCTATCCAATTGATCAGAATTCAGGAAAGGACGGTATGACATCACTCTGATTTACCATGCCGCAGACTGGTGCAAGATATGGTCACACCAGATTTGACTTCAATCAGTTTGAACTTGCCAGACTGAAAAATGTAAATATTAACCTGAAGCTACCAACTGTTCAGCACATTGAGGTGCTAACACACTCAGCAGCTACCTGGCCTGATCATTAGACGTGTAAATTATTTGGTCATAGTCAAAGAAATGCTTTTGATTCTATCATCTGCTTTTACAAACAATGCATTTGTCTGGTAGACTAGAGCATCTCAATAAGGGTTGAGTCAAGAATGGGATGGTGTGCATCATTTATACTGTGTCTTCCGTCAGATAAAAGCAGAACTGCATTGGCATCTTTGTTCTCGAGAAACAATTTGAAAATCTGCTCTTTTGTATTCCCTGTTTAAATCTCTGTACACACGTTGCAGTTCAATCTTTCTCAGAAAAATCATCATAAACAACCTATTCCTTCCATTGCTATCACACCTTTTGGTTCACTTGACGTTACCGGGAAAAAACATCCTTCTCCTTGTCTTCCCCACACAGTTGCAATTGCCAAAATTGTGTATCCATGGGAGTTAATCCGTTAACTATAATTAATAATTTAATCTGTTACCAGAGAAAAGGAAGTTAAAAGCAGACTTAAGTATTTTTTCAATTTGAGAAGATAATTGATAGGGAGATTGTAAAGAGGTATTCTCAAACTCCTCCAATTCCTCAGTTGGTTAGAGGACGATGGAAAGATCAGAGGATCCCAGCTTTGATTCACTGTATGTGCTAAGCCAGCTGCTTGCAGTTCCGGATGGTGATATCTGGATGCTACAATTAGCTTCAGCATCCTTGCCAACTGAAGGAACAGTGTATTCCTGTCACTGGCCAGTGATCCCTGCTCAAACAAATGTTATTACAAGGTTGAACTGTGCCATACTCTTGCTGGCACTGATGACTCACACAAGCTGAAAACCTGGGGTTAACTCATATGTATCAATACCTTTTTATATGATATCATAACCTGGGAGAGAGTATCAATATGCCTTCCACCCCACCTCATCCCACTCCACCCCCACCCTCTACTCCACTCCCACCCGACTCCACTCCAGTCCTACCCCATACCTTCCCCACACCATCCCACCCCACTCCATCCCCACTCCCCTACTCCACCCCCACCCCTCTACTCCACCCCCACTCCACTCCACCCCCACCCCCCTACTCCACTCCCACCCGACTCCACTCCACTTCTACCCCATACCATCCCCACTCCCCTATTCCACCCCCACCCCCTTACTCCACCCCCACCCTCCTACTCCACCCCCAACCCCCTACTCCACCCCCAACCCCCTACTCCACTCCCACCCCCCTACTCCACTCCCACCCCCCTACTCCACTCCCACCCCCCTACTCCACTCCCACCCCCCTACTCCACTCCCACCCCCCTACTCCACTCCCACCCCCCTACTCCACTCCTACCCCATACCATCCCCACCCCACTCCACCCCCACCCCCCAACTCCACTCCCACCCCACTCCACTCCCACCCCATACCATCCCCACCCCATCCCACTCCATACCATCCCCACCCCACTCCATACCATCCCCACCCCACACCGCTTATCAGGCAAATGTCTTTCATATGTGCCTTCACAAGAATTTCTCCAATCTGGGCACAAAACAGGCAAGACAATGTGCCAGGGACAATGGTAAAATCATGAAGATGCTGATTTGCTTTGCAGGTAACATGTATCTACACAGGATGGTATTTCTAGACATTTAAAGCCAAGAAGAAAAATTCCATAATGCATCCAGTGACATGTAGCAGAACAAAACTCCATTCCAAATCCTGAGCAGGGCTCAACTTAGAATTTCCCTTTTATTCTGGTCAACCACTAGCTGTAAAGAAACAACTGACTATGTCATATGGCCAATCAAAGGGTTTGTCTCCTGCAGCTTTTGTTGGACATGTCTGACTAACGTGTCCCTTTATGTTCTCACTATTCCTCCTGGTCACCAAATTAGCAGTTGACCTTTGACCCTTTGGTGATTGGTCAGTAGGGCTGACAATTAAAATGTCTGCCAGAATGTGAAAATACACAGAAACTCACTCCTGCTACGCTCCAATTGAATGGTGCTATCTCAACACATAGGGGCAATTTTCATATTTAAGGTGTATGGCAGACAATAAACAATCCAATAACTTCAGTTCTTCGACATTATTTCCATTGATCAGGCAATCTCCATTGCTTGTAGGCAGCTCGCTGTTGCAGGGGCAGAAACTCTGACAGGGCAGCCTCAAGGGCTTACAATAGCATCTTAAAGGGGAGGGTTGGTTGTACCAGGAGAGAAACAGAGCAGCAGTTTTGAACATCAGGGAAATTCTCATAACTCAAGCGGCAGCAAGGAGGTGAAATTGTTGAACCTTCGTGGCTAAAAACACACAGGACTCGAGAAGCAAAATGAGCATCAGAACTCCTTCTAGATTTCCCTTAAGCAGCTTAAGGATCCTTCGCAAAACCTGTGGAAATCGCCAGCTCCTAACTTGTCCTTTGTTTATTTTTGGGTTTAGCAGCTGGTAATATAGAGCAAAAAGAAACAGTGCCATGATCTTAACTATGATATTTGACTTCTTTTTCCAATCATTAATGAGCTTTCAGCCTGTTTCAGACAGGCTTACTAGACATCTAGATCAAGATCAACAATAAAGTGTAGTGAGCAGACCTGTGGCAGAAAGTCAACTGAACCAATAATATTTATCCCATTACTGCAGCTCTTATTGAAATAATTTGGCTGCAATGAGCCTAAGCGAGGCCAATTGACTCTTATCCTTTCTCGGTACAAAGTGGTGTGTGAGTAGCAGAATCCCACAACTTGGCCCATCTACTGCCAATGAACATCTTTTGGGTGCTATGGTCACTTTAAATCGCTTGAGAACTGGATCTAGCTTAAAAAGGTAACATTTTTTAACGTGAATCATGCGTTCTATAGCCAAGTAGTCAGAAAATCCAGACCACTCCATGGACATTGGGCCCAGGCAATACTGAACTTGGCTCTGACATTTTCCACCATTGAACAGTACGTCAACACTCAGTGACTGGCTTTGCCATTATCTAGCAACAAGGTGGGCTGTAAAACTCCAGCAAGAGCAAAATTACCCCCTGAAACTGGTGAGGGAGGAAATTTACCTTTTTAAAAAATTGAAATTTGTATCTTCCACAATTTTACAAGCATGCAACTATAAGCTGCCTTCAACAATACCCTCATTACCTACACTCACCTTTTCAATTTTTTTGTATGATTCACATTCTGAAAGCCCTTAAAAACCTTCTTATTCAGGGACATTATAAAGATGAGTAAAAGAGCCAGAAATAATATGAACCATATCAGGAAACAATATATTGGAAAGGGGTTACCCACAAACACAAATACTGAAATAATACCTTCCAAAAGCTGACAAAAAATGTTTTACACAAATAATTTTTGATGCTTTTAAGGCCTTAACTAAATATGAAATGCTTTGCCCTTCACAATTCTGCGTATATAATTCTACCCATGCTATCATATCCCAAACCTATACAGTACGATTATACACAGTGGTCAGCTCTCTCTCCTCCTTTAACTTGCTTCTTATCTCTTTGACCAAGCATTTGTTCACCTGTCCAATTATATCCTTATGTGGCTTCTGTCAAATTTTATTTGATAATGGTCATGTGAAGTGCCTCAGGGTTTTTAGCTAAGATAAAGGTACTATATAATGCAAGCTGCTTACCAGGACTGAATTATTTCATGAAGCTATTATTGTGTATAATATTTTTGGAAAATTTCTTCTTTTAAAGTAGAGGTTTAGTCTGTGGGTGTGCCTTAATTGGATTAAAGCCAGCTAGTCTGGGTGCTTTGATGTGTACTAGTTTTGAGATGTAAGAGAAGTAGAGAGCATTTGCATTTTTTGAATAGAGCATTCAAGTAGTAGGGTATAAACTGACACCTTTCTAGCAGCTACCAAGCAATATGGTTATATTACTAATAAAATTGGTACAATGAAAGGTGTTTCATTGTTAAAAGGTGAAGTTCAAAGAGACTGATGAGATAATGAGAATTTGAATTCAATCAGTGGTGGTAGGTATAACTTCAGCAGTTTTCGTGGGAAGAATTTTGCCGTCGGTGAGCTGGGGGCGGGGCCTGCTCTCCGACGTGAAACTGACACAGGATGATGTCAGGGGGAACCCCCAACATCACCCCGCCCCATTTAAATATTCAGGAAGGCGGGGGGGGGACAGGGAAATCAGCTGTCTGCCCGCCGACCTGTCAATGGCCAATTGAGGCCATTGACAGGATAATTAACCCACTGGCGGGATGAGGTTTCATGTCAGTTTTAAAAAACTTTAATAAAGCTTCTGTGATATTTATTAACAGGTCCCATCTCGTGTGACATTGTCACATGAGGGGGACATGTTAATTTTTTTTTATTTTTCGATTTTTAAACTTTCAGCGCTCTCCCTGAGACAGCGCTTAGCCTCAGGGAGATGTGCTCTCTTCTGCGTGCCTGCAGAAAGAGCGCACCCTGACAGTTGGGGAATCCCCCCACCACCCTCCTCGACCGCACAGGAAGCCCATAGCACTTCCCGTCAGGTGGCCCACCCACTTAAAATGGCGGCGGGACACGTTTCGCCAGCGGCGATCGGCTGCCCGCCCACCACCGAGCCGGTGGGGCCCGCCCGCCCATCAAGGGCAAAATTCTGCTCCAAGCGTGCAGGGCAGAGGTAATGTGAGATCAAAAGGCAGCTGCAAGCCTCCAACTTCTCCACAACAACCAAAGTCAAAGGAACCTCATTTTAAAAATTTTCATCCTTGTTTTCAAATCCCTCTATGGGCTCACCCCTTCATACGTCATCTTAAAAAATTCACTCATGGGATGTGGGGCATCGCTGTCTAGGCCAGCATTTATTGCCCATCCCTAATTACCCTTTCTCAGATGCATCGTAAGAGTCAACCACGTTGGGTCTGGAGTCGCATGTAGGGCCAGCAGATTTCCTTCCCTAAAAGGATATTGGTGAACCAGATGGGCTTTTACAACAATCAACAATGGTTACATGGTCATCATTAGGCTGCTAATTGCAGATTTTTCTTTTATTCAAAGTCCTCCATCTGCCATGGGAGGATTCAAACCCCGGTCACCAGAGCATTACCCTGGGTCTCTGGATTACCAGCCCAGCAACGGTAGCACTAGGCCATCACCTCCCCACAAATCTATAACCTCTTCCAGCCCCACAACCCCCTGAGAAAACTGTACTCCTCCAATTCTGGCCTCTTGAGCATCCCTGATTTTAATCACTCCAACATTAGCAGCTGTGGCCTTATCATCCAAAGTTCTGAAACTCCATCCCTACACCTCTCTCTCTCCTCTTTTAAGACTCTCCTTAAAACCTACCTCTTTGACCAAGCTTTTGGTCATCTGTCCTAATATCTCCTTTTTGGACGTGGGCGTTGCTGGCAAGGCCAGCGTGTGTTGCCCATCCCTAAGTGCCCTTGAACAGCGTGGCTCACCGAGCTATCTCAAAGGAAAGTTAAAAGTCAACCACATTGCTGTGGGTCTGGAGTCACGTGCAAGCCAGACTGAGTAAGAATGGCAGATTTCCTTCCTTGAAGGACATTAGCGAACCAGCTGGTCAAGCAATGATAGTCTTAAAGCCGCCATTACTAATGAGTTTTACATTCCAGATTTTATTAATTAAACTTAAATTTCCACAGCTGTCATGATGTGATTTGAACCCATGTCCCAAAAGTATTAACCTGGGTCTCTGAATAATTAATCTAGCGACATTACTACTAGACCATCATCTCTCATGTGGCTTGGTGTTAAATTTTGCTTCATAATGCTCCTGTGAAGAGCCTTTAAGTTTTCTTGTGTTAAGAGTGCTTTATAAATAAAAGTTCGTCTTGTCGCAGAGCGGGATGAGAAAGTTAATGATGTGTGAATTAAACAAAAGGAATTGGATTAGGAACCTCTTTTGAATAAACGCAAGGGAAATTGTAGGTCCTCATTTCAAAGTCTCTTGCAATTCTCATTTCAGATGACATTTTCTCATTGAGTGAAGATATAGTTGTAACTTTTCACCCACTTTTGCAACTTGTTTGTGGCAAATGATTTTTGCCATTCATGGAAATGAAAAGGCGACCCACAGGACAAGTTTTTCCAAAAGTGTCTCCGCCGACAGTGTGTTGTGGAATGAGTTACGTGCGTCCTTCAAATCTTTATCCAATTTTCCCTGAAAGATGAAATAGCCTTGTCCTCGACAATCCTTTGCCTAAACAAATTTCTCTGAACATTTCTAATCACTGTTTTAAACTGGTGTCACCTTGCCACCAATTTACTAAAACAGTGGATATAATGGCCAGGATTTTCTGGCCCTGTCAGCAGCCGGCATTGTCGAGGGCAACACGGGATTGGCGACTCTCCAAACTTTCCCCTCCCGCCCATGATGATGCCTGCCGCTCGTGGGGCCGGAAAATCCTGGCCAATATTTCTCTATTCACTCTGTCTGAACTCAAATAAATTCACAACCGTCTACTAAACCTCTTCTCTGCTGTCTCAGTATCCATTAGAAATAGTTGCCCAAACTACTGCTCATGACTAGTTTCCCATCCCTGGGATTATCCTGGTGAATCTACGTTGCATGCTCTCCTTCATTTTAATATCCTTTTCTGTCATATGTCCAAAATTGCAGCCAGAAGCTTGACCCTGACCTAAACCCATGCTTTGTTTACATTATTCCTTGATTAACCGTGTACTGTAGTCTTAAAAGGAACAAAAACTCTATTGGCCATTTTTGTACGCCTTTGCCTGCCTTTTCTTGCACTCCCAAGTCATACCAGCGTGCTGCCTTTTCTTGTACTGTTTCCTCCTAAAATGCATTACCTTACACATATTCACATTAAATTGTATCTGCCATGTGTTTGCCCATTCCACTTAACTGTCCACATCTTCCTGATGTTTTTTGCTAAATGTCCTATTTTTGCATCATCACTAAATGCTGAGATCATGTTCTCTTACTCCTGTCCACATTGTTTATATATACTGAGAACAAGAGCAGACACAGCACTGACCCCTCACCCTGGGGTACACCATGTTCAACTCTTCTCTACTGGAGGTTACACTCCATGCTGGTACACTGCCACTTAGGCAACATATCTCAATAATTGGTGACTTGTTACATTTTGGAATCTTTTGTCCATTTTTCCAAAGAAAGGGTTTGACAGGCAAGAAGTTACTTTTAAAAGTTGGGTTCAGAAATCTTTTCAGACCAGCTACAAAGGCACTATTCTATAGTTGGTTCAAATGTTAATGTTTTGAAGTTTGATCTTGTTGGTTCCCCATACAGTATAAATTATAGGCAATTTGTTAGCCTGCCCCATCAATCAAAAATACTTGACATCCATGGTGTTGGCATGGTTCAGGCTCCCTCAGGTTGTAAGGAATTGATGATAGAAACACAGAGATAGCTAGTCAGTCAAATCCAGCAAATGGTAGGAAGGCAAAACTAGAAAAAGTTTGCTGGAAGAGAGTTAGGAGGTATTTAGCTCAAGGAGGTCTATACGTGGTGAAGTGTAACACCTTCAATATTTTTTTCTAATACACAGTTGTGCTGATTGATTTCATGAGCCTGATTGTAACTGTTGCTTTGTAAGTTTGTGTGCTGCGAAATAAAGCATATTAATTAATATCTGGCCTTGTCTTAACAAGAACCTTTTCTTATTATAAAACTATTTCTAGCGGGATTAATTTTGTTGCACAGGGGCTCAAGGTATTGTGAAATCTGTTCCCTTAGTGATGCAAAGTGGGTTCCACAGCACCGGAGTACCACACAAGTGTTCATACATAAGTTTGAAAAGTACAGTTTATAACTTTATTTCTGGTCACCAGTTTTCTATCTGATTACTAGGGAAGGCTCGTAACATAATCAGAAAACTGCACTGCCCATTAAGGCAGATGGTGGCATTTGCATCCAGTAAAAATCCGAAATTAAAAGTCTATTGACGATCATTGTTGATTGTCGTAAAAACCCAACTGGTTCACTAATGTCCTTTCGGAAGGAAATCTGCCATCCTTACCTGGTCTGGCCTACATGTGACTCTCAAATGCCTGGGACCTATATCACATGGTGGCTCACTCACCACCAACTTCTCAAGGACGACTGGCAATAAACGCTGGCCCAGCCGGTGATGCCCACATCCCATGAATGAATAAAAAATACACAAGTTAGATAAATAATGCCATGATTTAACGCACTTGCCGCATCATTTAAATAGTTCCAGGCAATTCACAAATTGATTTACTTGTGTTGTCATGAAGTCAAAATGTTATGTTGCTATGTTCAGTTGTTTGGAGGAAGTTCAAAAAGCAGGGGACCCAGAGAGAAACCGCAAGGCAAGTACTCAGAATATAAATTATCGGCAAGACCTACATCTGTCAACATTGTTTTGTTTGGCTCAGGTTTGTAACATACTCTTATAAACTGAGGCAAAAATCTAAATTAATTAAGAATCAAATTCAGAAAATATTCCATCAAACCCCCTCAGAGGTTAGGAACAAATGGGTAAAGCATCTTCCCCTGTATCATGTTGCTTTGATCTGCTGACTTTTGCTGGTTTGATGACGGTTTCTGTAGGGCAGTGTCGCACAGTGTTGACTTCATCTCATGGGACAAGGTTGTCTCCTTCTCATCTCCCAGACATGCAGCTGCAAAACTCTCCTTCAATTTTACAAAGCTTAATAATTTAAAAAGGAAAAAAAAACTAACCTCTGGCAGGTACCTGCACTGCGACTGCAGAAATATAACTAATGACCCAAAGACATGCGAGATTTAACTCAGCGTGTATTTTTTTAGTGTTAAAGCTTGAAAGAAAAGACACAATTATGTATTTTCATAAAATAATGCACAATATTCTGTAACCTATGACAATTTGGGAAACGTTCCCCTTGTTCGACTTCCATTATTAATTCTACTGCCCCAGCACCTGGATGATAACCCCTGCCCACCCCCAACCTCTGTCCACCCCCAACCCCTGCCCACTCCCAACCCCCTCCCCTGCCACTCGAAGCTCGAGTGCCAGCAATGTGGCGAGTGCATACAGCCGGCAGTGAATGGATGCATACAAGCTGAATAGGGTAGCTTTTCCTCTCTCCAAGTTTAATTATGGCTGTCACCATTTAATAACGTGGGAAACGCAATCCTTAATGAGACTGAGTGACAAGTGGTACATGAATGACTGGGAAATGGAGCCGTTGCGAGCTGCTCCATCACTCCTTTCCCAGAGAAAGCTGTGTGGGGAGAGGTGTGGGGGTATTAAAATGCCTTCTTCTATCCCGCCATTATAACTTACTTGTGCAACGGTAAGTTTACTAGAATGATGCTTGGACTCCAAGGGTTAAATTACAAACCGAAATTACATAAACATAGGTTATATTCCCTGAAATTTAGAAAGTTAAGGGTCATTTGATCAAAGTTTTCAAGATATTAAGGGGAACAGATAGGGCAGATTGGGAGAAACTATTTCTCCTGGTTGGGGACTATAGAGCCAGGGGGCATGGTGTAAAGGGTGGTTGTGTTTCACAGGCAACAACTGATGCTCGGCCAATTGTTAATTTTAAACCTGAGATGCTCGATATTTGTTATCCAAAGGCATTTAGGGATATGGGACCAAAGTGGGTATATGGTGTCAGGTTGCAGGTCAGCTACAGTCTCACCGAATTGGTGGAACTGGTCCGAGGGGTTAAATGGCCTCCTCCTGTTCCTGGGACAACCACAGGAACCTCGAGCGGCAGGTGAGGGCCTCCTTTACATTGGAAAGTCAATAGCCTGATGGCTGCTTTCCTGCTGCCTGCACCCTTACCCATCCTGAAGGAGGCCCAAGCTACAATCGGAATCATCATCCCAGCCAAGCTTGCCGAAGACTCACATAGAAGTATAATTGTATAATGTCAGATTGGGGCTACCTGAATTACAAATGAAGAAAAGCGACACTGGATGCAACATTTTATGTAAAGACTAACAGATCTCCAGTGGCTTTTGCTGATAACAAGACAGGGATTGTATTTCAGGTGGAATTATTGGGGGTTGTTACAATTGGCCTCAATTAATTGTTTTAAAAAGGGCTGAATGATTGGCTGGAGGTAGGATTTACATGTTTCCAATCTAACTAACCTACTTGCGAGGCACCGATATGCATCTTGCTCTTTTTGTTTTCCAGCGCATCTGAAATTGTCGAACAGTTATTGAAGGTCTATTCTTATTCTCCATTGAGTTTCTACTAAATTGCCAGCAGCTCAAGATGCTTTGGCACAATTGCTGCTGAAGCCATTTTATAGCAAAGATCAGAGTTAATAAATCCGACGTGGAATGTCGAGTGTCTGTCAAAGCAATTTCTATTTTAAGTAATGAACATAAAACAGGGTTAGGTTTCCTCTGCTTAGCATGGATGGTAGAAAATTTTCACATCTGACTAGGCAAGGGACAAGACTCACTTCCTGATCATCCAATCCACTTAGGTCCAGAGGTTCCATGCTTCCTATAAAGTGGTTCCCCCTAAAAGAAAATGCTATGCAATCTGGAGCTGGGAGCTACATCTTTGAAAAATTGGTGTGTTATTGATGAAGGATCTTCTGTGCCAACCAAAAACCAGGACATTGGAGGCTGATCTGGTTGTGGCAATAGGGGAGTGACCTGTAATCAGAGAATGGTTATAGCATGGAAAGAGGCCATTCAGTCCACAATGTCTATGCCAGCTCCGTGAAAGAGCAATTCAGCTAGCCCCACTCGCCTGCCCTTTTCCCATAGCCCTACAATTTATTTCTCATTCAGGAGCCTATCCAATTCCTTTCTGAAAACCACGAGTGACTCTGCCTCCACCACCACACTGTCAGGCAGCACATTCCAGATCCTAACCATGCGATTGACCCTGTCTCCAACACAGCCTCAGACAGTGCCTCCCAGATCCCAAACACTCGATTGACCCAGTCTCCACCACACTCTTGGACATTGCATTCCAGATCTGAACCACCCTCAGGTTTTTCTTCAGGCTGCTTTTGGTTCTTTAGCCAATCACTTTAAACCTGTGCCCTCTGGCTCTCAACCCTAAGGCCAACGGCAACAGTTTCTCTCTAACTACTCTGTCTAGACCTCTCAGGATTTTGAACTCCTCAATCAAGTCTCAGTTAAACTTTTCAAAGGAGAACAGCTTCAGCTACTTCAATCTTTCTCATAACTGAACTTCCTTATTCCTGAAACCATTCTTGTAAATCTTTCTGCATCCTATCTATAACCTTCACAAGCTTCCTAAAGTGCAGTACCTATAAGTGGACTCAATACTTCAGTGCAGGCTCAACCAGAGCTTTATAACATTGATCATAAACTCCCTGCTTTTGCACTCGATGCATCTATTTATAATGCCCATGATCCCTTTCCTGCTGTATGTACTCTCTCTCCATTCCCGACCCCCCAAAACCCCCAATGCCCCCTGTGCTTTCAGGCCTCCCACTGTTATTGCCATGCTCCCTCTGCCCCGTGCTCTTTCTCCCCCCCCGTGCTCTCTCTCCCCCCGTGCTCTCTCTCTCTCTCTACCCCCGTGCTCTCTCTCTCTCTCTACCCCCGTGCTCTCTCTCTCTCTCTACCCCCGTGCTCTCTCTCTCTCTCTACCCCCGTGCTCTCTCTCTCTCTCTACCCCCGTGCTCTCTCTCTCTCTCTACCCCCGTGCTCTCTCTCTCTCTCTACCCCCGTGCTCTCTCTCTCTCTCTACCCCCGTGCTCTCTCTCTCTCTCTACCCCCGTGCTCTCTCTCTCTCTCTACCCCCGTGCTCTCTCTCTCTCTCTACCCCCGTGCTCTCTCTCTCTCTCTACCCCCGTGCTCTCTCTCTCTCTCTACCCCCGTGCTCTCTCTCTCTCTCTACCCCCGTGCTCTCTCTCTCTCTCTCTACCCCCATGCTCTCTCTCTCTCTCTACCCCCGTGCTCTCTCTCTCTCTACCCCCGTGCTCTCTCTCTCTCTACCCCCGTGCTCTCTCTCTCTCCCCCCGTGCTCTCTCTCTCTCCCCCCGTGCTCTCTCTCTCTCCCCCCGTGCTCTCTCTCTCCCCCCGTGCTCTCTCTCTCCCCCCGTGCTCTCTCTCTCCCCCCGTGCTCTCTCTCTCCCCCCGTGCTCTCTCTCTCTCCCCCCCGTGCTCTCTCTCTCCCCCCCCGTGCTCTCTCTCTCTCCCCCGTGCTCTCTCTCTCTCCCCCGTGCTCTCTCTCTCTCCCCCGCCGTGCTCTCTCTCTCTCCCCCGCCGTGCTCTCTCTCTCTCCCCCCCCGTGCTCTCTCTCTCTCTCCCCCCGTGCTCTCTCTCTCTCCCCCCGTGCTCTCTCTCTCTCCCCCGTGCTCTCTCTCTCTCCCCCCGTGCTCTCTCTCTCTCCCCCCGTGCTCTCTCTCTCTCCCCCCGTGCTCTCTCTCTCTCTCCCCCCCCGTGCTCTCTCTCTCTCCCCCCCGTGCTCTCTCTCTCTCCCCCGCCGTGCTCTCTCTCTCTCCCCCCGTGCTCTCTCTCTCTCCCCCCGTGCTCTCTCTCTCCCCGTGCTCTCTCTCTCCCCCCGTGCTCTCTCTCTCCCCCTGTGCTCTCTCTCCCCCCGTGCTCTCTCTCCCCCCGTGCTCTCTCTCTCTCCCCCGCCGTGCTCTCTCTCTCTCCCCCCCCGTGCTCTCTCTCTCTCTCCCCCCGTGCTCTCTCTCTCTCCCCCCGTGCTCTCTCTCTCTCCCCCGTGCTCTCTCTCTCTCCCCCCGTGCTCTCTCTCTCTCCCCCCGTGCTCTCTCTCTCTCCCCCCGTGCTCTCTCTCTCTCTCCCCCCCCGTGCTCTCTCTCTCTCCCCCCCGTGCTCTCTCTCTCTCCCCCGCCGTGCTCTCTCTCTCTCCCCCCGTGCTCTCTCTCTCCCCGTGCTCTCTCTCTCCCCCCGTGCTCTCTCTCTCTCCACCCCCGTGCTCTCTCTCTCCCCCTGTGCTCTCTCTCCCCCCGTGCTCTCTCTCTCTCCCCCCGTGCTCTCTCTCTCTCCCCCCGTGCTCTCTCTCTCTCCCCCCGTGCTCTCTCTCTCTCCCCCCGTGCTCTCTCTCTCTCCCCCCGTGCTCTCTCTCTCTCCCCCCGTTCTCTCTCTCTCTCCCCCCGTGCTCTCTCTCTCTCCCCCTGTGCTCTCTCTCTCTCCCCCTGTGCTCTCTCTCTCTCCCCCTGTGCTCTCTCTCTCTCCCCCTGTGCTCTCTCTCTCTCCCCCTGTGCTCTCTCTCTCTCCCCCCGTGCTCTCTCTCTCCCCTCGTGCTATTGGGCATCCCACTCACCGTGCTCCCTCTCTCGCCCCATGCTCTCGGGTCTCTGGCTGTTTTCGTTGCGCTCTCTCCCTTTACCATTCCTTTACGTGGCCAAAATTCTGATGATATTTTGGCTAACATTGAGAACCCCAAGGAAAGCAGACTCACATAAATGACTTCCTTTTGCTCACAGCAAATATTCAGCAAAAATTGTCAGCACGTAGAAGGCAAATGTCAGCTGCCCAGTTGGTGATGTCATTGCATTAAATGTTTTCTACTTAAAAACAGGATTAAAAAGATCTCACAGAAACACTTTCCCTCCACAATATCTAGTCACTGCATAGAACTGTTGCTGCGATTGGCTGACCCAGTTCACATTAAAACCCCAAGTAGCTTTTGGCTTTCATTTTGTCCTGCTCTTTGCATTTAAAACTTCATAAACTTGTGGTTCATAAACAGAGGCCATTAAAGTTAATGCGCGGAGGGGAGTATTGATCTCACTATATAGGAGAATAACGTGTCAGCTATCTGAAAATAATATAAGCACTCCCTTTCTATCTTTGCACCATGCCAAGCAACAGCAAACCAAACTGGAGTGTAAAACGGGTGAGGGGTGGTGGTGGAAAGAGATGGGGGAAGAATGGGTTTATTGGAACTGTTTTGTTTGAAGCAGTAGTTCAAATAGGACAGTTTAAAGTTAGCCCTTCTGGGTCCTGAAGTAATCTAAACTGAATCATTTGCATGGATTTAGAATAAATTCAGTTAAACCAATCTGCCTGACGCCAGATCCATTTTTTAAAATTATAAATTAATAACCGGCTAGGTCTTCCATTTAATCCAATAACAAACTCCTTTAGATGGCAGAGTGTGAAAGAGTTAATTCTCATGAGTGCAGCAGTCTAAAAGGAAATGAAATGAGGATGTAACAATTTTTATCCAGCTGTAAACTCAAGGACGTTCCCCTTGCTTACAGCTGCGCCATTCTTTTATTCTGAACTGTCACATGTACTGTCAGTTCCTGATCAGAGAATTCAAAGTAGACATTTGTACCAGCTGTTATCGAAATTGGGAATGCATTGATTAAAAATATTTTAAAGAGGAGGCAACTAAATGGGAAATGCTTTTAACGCAACCATTTAAAGCATTTCAGATTCTGAACTCTACCCTGGCTTCATTGCATAATCCTTAGTTAAAAAGGCATTGTGTTAGATGCTGGGGGTAGACAACAGTTGGAATAAACATGTCAATTTAAAAAATAACCCCGTCCTCCCTATAATGCCGTCTCTTCTTTTCAGCAAGGATACAACAAAGCCAAGTCTGCTCCTGCTCTCATTTGACATGTACACACGGGCCATCCCTGTGGGAGTACGGAGTGTGAACACTGACATTTTTCTTCATCCAGACTTGCCACAATCAAATGCTCCCGACTGCAACAGCTTAATCCCTACCACATGGCAGGACTGTGAGCAACAGTAAGATGCTCCTGCAAAAGCCTTGACCACAGGCTGCCTGCTAGTGATGTTAGTTATCTTGCTGTTTCATGAAGAAATAAATCCATTCTGAAATGCTGCAGTTACACGTTGTGTAAAGAATTCTGGCAGAGCATCACTTATTCTGATGCAGGAATGGACCAGCCATTTCTGTTAAATATCACCTCCTCCAATAATCCGTAGGAACTGGATAAAGGGTTACAGATGTGCTATGATGCTGAGCACACACTCAAAGTTTGGGTGTTAATGGATCAAGAGAATGGTTCAATTATCTCAATGCCTGCAACTATTCTCAAACTATGTTTCATTGCTTATGAACTATTGTAGTTTTTGAAAGTTTACAGCATGCCTAGAAAACAAACAGAATCTGCCTCTTTCACCGTGGATTGTGCCATTGTGCGATGTGCTGTGTGAGTCAAACAGGGTTAATACTTGTCGTACGCTCAAATTGCAACATTAAGTCTAAGTTGCAAAAGCATCAGCTGTTAGAGGAAGGCCTACTGTTTTGCAAAGCATCCAGCATTGTGCTTCAAGGCTTTAGCACTCTTCAAGTGCACAACTTAACATTCACTTACATTACAGACTGAAAACTTTTTCATAGTTTGATGATGAAATCAGAATGTCTTATTGAATGGGGTTGCAACTCTTTCCCTTCTCCATTAAACTCAACTTTGCCAAACGTCTCTTTCTCATTCATGGAATGCAGACATTCCCTGAAACCGATTAGATTTTTACAATAGTCCAGTAGCTTTCAAGGTAATTATTTTGGTGCCAGTCTATAGATTATTTATTAAATTTGAATTGAGCTCGCAATAGGTGGGTTACTAGTTGAATATCATAACCATTAGGCTACTACATCACCTGAAGGCACTGGTTTCTTGCTGAGGTATTGTTCTACAGTCACATGCAGCCCTCCAATATTCTATGCAAGTGACCACTTTTCATGTGTGAGCCTAAATTGGGAGTTTTTCAGATGAAAAGTTAAACTGTCAGATGGACATGAAAGATACCACGGCATTATTTTGAAGAGGAGGAGGAGAGATCTTCACGGTGTCCCAGCCAATATTCATCACTCAATCAACATCACAAAAGCGGATGACCTGGTCATTGTCACATTTCTGTCTGTGGGAGCTTGCTGTGTACAAATTGGCTGCTCCTTTTCCTACATTATAACAGTGACTACACTTCCAAAGTGTTTCACTGGCTGTAAAACGCTTTGGGATGTCCAGTGGTCATGAAAGGCGCTATAGAAATGTAAGGTTTTTTTTGGGGTATGTTTATTTATTTAAAAAATCAACCAATTGCAGTCAAGGGCCAAATTTAGGTAAGTTTTATAATCAATCATTCCAAGTAAGAAATGAAAATACAAAAAAAACCAGAACAGAATAACACACTGATCATCAGATTAGAGTCTTTACATTATCAAGATTCAAAGTTTAACAGTCACTGGAGTTTGTTCATTGTGTGGATGAAATATAAGATTGAACTATGCTCTGTGGGTAACAATTAATGAAGTGTGGAGTCTGGCAGTGGTCCCACGAAAGAATGGCAGAGTTGATCACATTGCTTCTCAAGTGTCTCCAGACCATAATTGCATAAGGGACCTGTGTAACTATGGTAATTAGGGCTGAGAATGACTTTGCAAACCCCTTTCTGAACCCTTTCACTGGATTTACATGGCTGCTTTGTGATTCCATTGGTTATTTGTCTATGGAGAGTGGGGGGGTGGGGGTGGGTGGGTGGGGGGGGGGCAGTCTCCCAGTCATGGTCTGCCCTGCCCCTAACCTAAGACCACATATGCAATTTACTCAACAAGAACATAAGAAATTTAAAATGCAAAAAAAGCCTTTGGGCCCATACAAGTGCCACACCTGATCACAGATCACATTTACCTGTCTACCCTATTCCTACACCAAACAATAATTGTATCCAACATGTTGATGTGTTTGTAAGCACTTTTTCCATTGCCGGTTTTAGCTAGTGAGTTTTCTGTGATATTGCTGAGGGGACAGTCAGGACAAAGTACATTTCCCTTCAGATAAAAGCAAAATGCGGCGAATGCTGGAATTCTGAAATAAAAACAGAAAATGCTGAGAAAACTCAGCAGGTCTGGCAGCATCTGTGGAGGGAGAAACAGCATTAACGTTTCCAGTTCATATGACTTCAGAGCTGAAGAAGAGTAACACGGACTCGAAACATTAACTCTGTGTCTCTCTCCACAGATGCTGCCAGACCTGAGTTTTTCCAGCATTTTCTGCTCATATTACATGTCCCCACAGACTGGATTAGTATAGATATGGGAAGTCTTGTGGCATAGTGGTAGCATCCCTACCTCTGAGTCACTAGAAAAAGTTGGATAAGCTCCAGATTTCTCATATCTATAGATCCTTCTCAGTGTATCTTCACACACAATTCTCTCATCTCAACAGTGAGGAGGTGATGGAAGGATTTGCGGGATGATTATCAACTTGTTGAACCACATCATGAATGCTCCTTCCATGGCCAACAAGTCCGGGGTTATGGGGGCAGGGGGGCAGGAGGAAGAAAAGTGTTTGGGAAAAGTGTTAGCAAACTTTTTCTAGCGGTAGAAATGCAGAGTTGAAAGCAGGGCAGTGGGTCAGGTAACCTTATAATGGGAGAATCCTATCGAAGTTCCAGCCAGAGGAATGAAGGAATTAGCCACGGTTAACGTGTCCACTAATATAATGCCAGGAATTTCATGCAACAAGCATATTGTTGAGAAAAAAACAGAATAATTGAAGTTGTCTGGAGAGTGGGAAAACTGGCTTATTTGTCCCCTCTGTTTCACACAGGCTGCACAGATCAGTTGTGATGTGCAACTTTGCCACGATGACATCAAGCAGAGTGGTTCAAAACTGGGGCCCTGTGTCAGAATTCCAGATGTACAAGTCTTTCCTCAAACTTTTAATATTTCCATGGATCTCTTCCTAAAATATCCAGACAGAATAAGAACTGCTGAAAAGGAGCATTCATTCATTCATAGTTCCATGGCTGTTTACTGCAAATGTAATCAATTAAATGATGTACTTTCCTCAAAATAGATGCACATGAGGCTTTACTTCCCTTCCCCCACAAAACCAGAGCTAAAACTAATCAAACTGGCACTCAGCCTAATGTAAACACAGCATTTAATCCCCACAGGCCAAAGCAACAGAGCCCAAGAGACTAATAACGTGAAACATTTAAGGGGTAAAGGGATAGAGGGGTCCTGTAAGATACTTCACTGCCTTATTCACAGATGAAAGTATAACAAAAACTTGCATTCATATAGCACCTTCCCCCCCACCACTCTCTGCCTTTCTTCCTCACTTTGCCCATTTAAGACCATCCTTAAAACTTGCTTCTTTGACCAAGCTTTTGGTTATCTAACCTGAGGTGGCTTGGTGTCATGCTCCTGTGAAATGCCTTGGACATTTCATTACGGTAAAGGCGCTATATAAATATATTGTTTAAATTGTTGTTGTTGTTCTTTAATGTAATGAAATGTCCCAAAATGCTTCACAGGAGTATTATAAGACAAAGTTTGACACAGAGCCACAAAGGGAAGCATGCAGTTTAGGCTTTTGCTTTGTCATGATCTTGGTGAATGATTATCAGGGAGCTGTTGCATCTGTAGCAAGGAGGAGGTGCTTTTTAATGTTGTGTCGTGCACACAAGAACTATGTCAGAGAGAAGAAAGTTCATTATGGCTGCCCTCAGAGAGCAGGGGTTTCTTCTGTGACTAATTTAAACCAGTTACTTCAGTCAGCTAGAACTAAATGTGGTAAAACTGGTTGACTTTTTTAAGTTGTGGTTTTTAACATGGATCCAAGTATGCTCAAAGTGCAGTTCAAATCTGTAAATGAAGAAGCAGTGTTCTGTGATTCACAGGTTAAATGGGTCCTTTCTGGTGTGTATTTATGCTCAGCACCAGAACATAAAGTGCAAACAGCCATAAGCTAATGGCGAAACAGCATAGATGCTCTTATGAGCTGTGCTCGATATGAAAGGGTCAGGGGCTACTGAATTCTGAGTTACATCGAAGTTACAGAACATTCAACCAAACTGGTCTAGCTCACTGTTTATGTTCCACATGAGGTGACTTATTTCCATTTCATATTTATTTCAAATTAATAAAGCCAGGGATTTTTATTTACATATAATTTAAGAATTAGCTTGCTGAATATTTGAAAACATGATGGTTCTACAATTGCTGTGGAAGTGGATCTGAGGCAAATCTCTGGGCAGTCGTTGCTACAATCTGGTCACCTTATGTGCCAAGAGTTGCATCAGACCTGACTTGCATTTTTATTCATGGAGAAAATGAGGAACCTCCTCCCTCATCCAGTTCGACTGCTCATTTCCTGCTGGAGAGTCCACGTCTGTGAAGCAACCTCTGGCCTCATTTATCCTGCTCTTGGTTTTAAATACAGACACATGGAGTCAAATGAAAAGGAACTGGGGGTGGGGGGAGGGGTTTAGAGGAAGGGAGGTCAAAGCAGCAGAAAACTTTAAATGCTGAAATACTCTCTGTAAAATGATCTTGCCTGGATGAGTGCAACTCCAACAACAGTCAAGAATCTCGACACCATCCAAGACAAAGCAGCCCACTTGATTGGTGCCCCATCTACCACCTTCAACACTCACTCCCACCACTACCAATGCATAGTAGCAGCAGGATGTATCATCTACAATATGCACCGCAGCAACTCAGCAAGGCTGCTTCGACAGCATTTTTTAAACCCGCAACCTCTACCATCTAGAAGGACAAGGGCAGCAGATGCATGGGAACACCACGTGACAGACACGTTCCCCTCCAAGTCACACATGATCCTGACTTGGAAATATATTGCCATTCCTTCACTGTCGCTGGATCAAAATCCTGGAACTCCCTCCCTAACAGCACTGTGGATGTACCTACACCACATGGACTGCAGCGGTTCAAGAAGGCAGCTCACCCCCCACCTTCTCAAAGGCAACTAGGGATGGGCAATAAAAATGCTGGCCTAGCCAGTGACACTCACGTCATGTAAAAGAATTTAAAAAACTCAAGCACCCTCCAGTAATCCAAGTATTAAAGGCTATATATTGAGTCCATATGGCACTGATGAGATTTTTTTAATAAAACACTGATGATTCAAGAAGTTATTGTTGATCCTGCACAAACATGCTCTTTAGTTCAATAAATACTCATTGCCTTACACTGAAAGTAATAGATGAACCATTCTTGCAGGGCTAAGAAGTATTTCAGTTTTTTTTAATTGTTTATCACAGAACTAAAAAGATGAACACTGATGATTACGCCAACAGGTGTTCGACGTCGAGTAGTCCCAGGCCAGGTTATTGTACAGTATGATAAAGTCAAGCTTTCTGCATCCCTTACACCAAACAATCACTTCCTACAGCATCAGGACAATTACACCAGGTATACTGGAGTTATACAATTACTTCCAGTGAAATTGGTAATTTATTGCAAACTTGCACCCAATCAGGGTCAGGTGTTTTTGTGCCAGGACACTGTCATCACTAGGAACTGGCTTCAAAAGGCCCAAATGTATTTCACATGGGAAAGGCAGACAGACTTTCATCTCAATAGCACCTCTCACATCCACATGTCATTCCAGAATACTTTACAGCCAATGAGGTACTTTTGAAGTGTAGCCACTGTTGTAATGTAGAAAACAGAACAACCAATTTGCACACAGCAACCTCCCACAATTAGCAATGGGATAATGACCAGATAATCTGTTTTTCTGATGTTGATTGTGGGATAGTGATCAGGGCACCAGGAAGAACTTGCCTGCTCTTCTTCAGAATAATGCAACGGGATCTTTTGCATCTGCCTGAGAGCACAGACAGGACCTGTGTTTAATATCTCACTTGAAAGACACCCCCTGCAACAGTGCACCACCACCTCAGTGCTGTACCGGTAGGTCAGCTTAATCTTTTTTGCTCAAGTCTCTGGAGTGGGACTCAAACCCACAATCTTCTGATTCAAGATAAGTGCACTGGTCACTGAGCCACTACTGACCACCAATAGCCACAAAAGAATGAAACTATCTTTAATTTTGCTGGTGACACCTCATGTCAAAATAGTTCTGTGAAACACAGGAACAATACTGGTCTTAGTAGTGCATTATTATGTATAATTTATTTAGTGACAAGGAGATTGTTTTTAAAACAAATCTTTTCCTCTCATTATTATGAATTTTCTATTTCCATCTTTTGGCAGCCAATACCCCACAGGACTGCCCTAAACAGGAAGGGTGTGTTTTTATCAGAGTGTCACAGAAATTGCTCACACTTTGAGTGTTTTAAAGGTCCATTTGACGAGAACGAAGAAGATTTCAGTTATTAACTCTCAGGGTTGCTCGTGTGGGTTGCAGTCTGGGACCGTCTACTCTGTACCCCAAGTGCTCAGCTCTTGCCTTTGCCTTAACAATCGAGGGCTAGCTGGTGATTCATGTGCTGTCACAGTGTTGGAATGTGGCCCATTGCCAAAAATATGGTGCAACACCAACAGGAAGTAATTTGATACTTTAAGCTGCTTAAATGCTTTAAAACTCCAGCACTATCAGACAGCACAAACACACAAAGCCATAACAATCTTCAAAGCAACGACGCTCAAAAATGGTAAAAATGCTGATTCTTATTATCCTGCCTGGAGTCATCTCACGTTCACTTTCTCCAGCAAAAAATTATAAAAAAGGTAAAAAAAAACCTCTAAATGTTTTGTAACTTAAAACTGAAGCCGTTGAAATGCATTAATGTCTGAAAGGAGAAAAAGAAACCAATCAGCATTTAGGATGATGTCTCATCATCCCAGCTGTGATGAAGGGTGACTGAATGAAAGGTCAGTCCTGTCTTTTCTTTCCCTCCCTGGCTGATGAATCTGTAGTGAATTTTCCAGCTTTTTCCATTTTTAATTTCAGATTTCTGGGATTTTCTTTACTCCCTTTGACCATGAGCATTTTGCTTATGTTTGTTTAGAACGAGAGTAAAGCCAAGCAAAGGTCAGAGTTAATCAATGTGATTTTCACAAGTGCCAGTGTAACTAACATTGCACCAGAAGGACGGCTGTAGATCCCACGCTGACTTTAAAGGGCTATGTTACCTTCCAAATCATCATGAAGCGCAGCATCAGGATTGTGGTAGAGCACAGCTGGTAAAGCAACATTCTCATCACATCACCCGATTTATCTGAAGTCACTCAAGGGATAATGGGTTGGGTGGCAGAGATTACAGGAATTTTTCTATTCTTTCCTGGAATGTGGGTGTTGCTGGTAAGGCCAGCATTTATTGCCCATCCCTAATGGCCCTTGAGAAGGTGGTGGTGAGCAGCCTTACTGAACAACTACAGTCCATGTGGTGTAGGTACACCCACAGTGCTGCTAGGGAGGGAGCTCCAGGATTTTGACCCAGCGATATATTTCCAAGTTAGGATGGTGAGTGACTTGGAGGGGAACCTCCAGGTGGTGGTGTTCCCATCTATCTGCTGCCCTTGTCCTTCTAGGTGGTAGAAGTCGCAGGTTTGGAAGATGCTGTCTAAGGAGCCTTGGTGTGTTCCTGAAGTGCATTTTATAGATGGTACACACTGCTGCCACTGTGCACTGGTGGCAGGGGGAGTGAATGTTGAAGTTGGCGGATGGGGTGCCAATCAAGTGGATGGCTTTGTCCTGGAAAGTGTTGGGCCTTTTGAGTGTTGTTGGAGCTGCACTCATCCAGACAAGTGGGGAGTATTCCATCACACTCCTGGCTTGTGCCTTGTAGCTGGTGGACAGGCTTTGGGGAGTTAGGAGGTGAGTTACTCAAAATAGCACAATTGAGGTGCTCGGATGATTTTGTGAACCTTGACAATAAAAATGCGAGTGGCCCATATCATTTGACTCTTGAGAAACAACGTCTGGGCTCCCAGAGCCATGATGTTATAAGCAAACATGCCTCCCCATTTCTGTAACCTCCGTCAGCCCTCTGAGGTATCTGCACCCCTCCAATTTTGGCATCTTGTACAGTTGATTTTAATTGCTTACCATTGGCGGCTGTACCTTCAGTTGCCAACATCCTAAGCTCTGGAACTCCCTCCATAAACCTCCTCGCCTCTCTAACGCTCTTTTCTTTAAGGCGCTCCTTAAAACCTACATCTTTGACCAAGTTTTCAGTCATCTGACCCAATATCTCCTTATGTGACCCAGTGTTATCTTTTATTTGATAATCACTCCTGTGAAGCACATTGGGATGTTTCACTAATTTAAGGATGCTGTATAAATACAAGTTGTTGTGTTGTGACTGTAATTAGTCTCTGACCAGCCCCAAAGATTGATGCAGGTCAAATCCACAGCGTATCAGTGGCTGGAGGCTGATGTACCTCTGCTGTTCTGGGAGACCATTTGCCTCCAAAGACATTAGAGCTGCTTTACCTACCTTGCAGCTGGCTGGCCCTAGCACTGAACAGACTGAGTTGAATGACATGAATAACAACATGGCAAAACACATGACAAAGTTCATGCTGTGACAGGTGCAGCATCTGCCATACTGTGACTGGATCCATGGGCAGTATCCCCATGTTGATTCATGGACCGCAGTTTGCGAACAGCCTGTGCCTGGCGATCTCTGAAGCGAAACCTCCCACTATAAACAGTGCTGATCTTTAATAGCTAGACAACGTGCAAATGAAACCCCAGCTGCCAACAAGCTGTGCAGCATGCAAATGGATAGAGGAATGTAAACAACATTCTTCTAAGAAACAGATAGTAATTTTGTACAACATTGATTTGAACCATCTATTCTATCTGCTGCCTGAATCCTATCTTGTACAATTCCCATTCACCCATAATCCCCGTGCTCCCTGACAATGCATTGATTTTAAAATTCTCACTCTTGTTTCAAATCCTTCCATGACCTCACCCCTCCTTTTATCCGTAACTTCCTCCACCTCCACAGTCATCCGAGGTCTCTGCGCTCCTCCAATTCTAGCCTCTTGTGCATCCCCAATTTTAACCACTCCACCACTGGTGGCCATACCTTCAGCTGCCTGGGCTCTTAGCGCTGAAATTCCACCTCCTTACCTCTCTTTCATCCTTTAAAACAAGCCTTAAAACTTACATCCTTGACCAAACTTTTGGTTACCTGCCTTAATTTCACCTTATGTGGCTCG
The DNA here is from genome assembly GCF_017639515.1 of Carcharodon carcharias. NCBI lineage: Eukaryota > Metazoa > Chordata > Chondrichthyes > Lamniformes > Lamnidae > Carcharodon > Carcharodon carcharias. The sequence continues at coordinate 142,209,193 of NC_054479.1, forward strand.
ATATTAGATCTTGTTTGATAACACTCCAGTGAAGGATCTGGTGATGATTTACTGCATTAAAGTTGCTACATAAATACAAGTTGTTATATTACAGAAATTGGGAATACAGGTCAAAGGGCACAAGTTGTTAAAAATCAAATCGAGGTGGCAGCAAATATTTTGCTAAAGTATGTGCTGGTCAAATGTCAGTGTTACTATATAGAACAACAATATAGAACAATATGGGAGAGGCATCAAGTGCAATTTCAGGATTTGGAACAAAAGGAGGTTGGGATACAACACGTAAGTGGGAAGTGAAAGGAATACATCAAACTCACCCTCCCTCCCATGTTACTGAGGATCAGTTTTTTCTACTAGTGTTACGCACTCACCGGTCAGGTGCAGTATGAGTTAGAAACTGAAAATATCTCCTAGTACTGAGTCAAAAATACACCTTAACCTCAGAGCATCCGATGTAATAGCCACCTTTGTAGTCTCTGTGTGTGGAATTCTGAAATTACTGTAAAGTTAGGGGCAGTTTTGGGCCCACTGTCAAACTCATTCACCCAGGATCCTTATAAGCAGGGAAAAGGTTTCCATTCCAGCCTGAGCTGAAATCAAATTCACAGAAGGGCATCATCACACCTCCTCCATAAATGGAATTCCAAGGACAGCCCACAGATCAGACTGATTTCCACTTTGTGAATGAATGCAGCCTACAAAAATCTGTCACAGAATTCATGGCTACCCATTGAACACACAGTGCCGGGACTTGGCTGTCCAACTTGGACTTAGACTTGTAAAGCTGAAAGATGTCAAATGCAAGAAGAAGAGGTGGTGAAGGGGACAGCACACTGATACATTGCTACAGACAATCCCACCCAGCAGTAGGTTACTGATAGACACCAGCATTGGCGGCAACTGAACCAATTCTAAAATTGGGATTTAATGACCAATAAACATGTAGTTTCGAATTAAAATATTGATTGTGTAATTCCTGAAAACTCTCCAGCAACAACTTCGATCAATAATATACAAGCAGAAGTAAAGCCAGTTGTCATTCTGGATCAGCAAATTCATTGAAAGGATCAGACCTCGAGCACTTCAATCAATGTGACTCCCCTCAGTAACTCAACTGTGGAATTCCTTATCCATTCTTAATTTAATCACACTCTAAAAGGTGGTTATTTTTCTATTTCTTCTCATTTTGTAGTAGAATTTTATCTATTTTTGCTTTGTATTGTTTCTGCAGCCTCCTCCATCTCTCAGTCAAAGCCATTACATCATAATGACATTAGAATCTTGGTCTTTGGTTGAATCTGGTTACAGTTTGCCTCACCTTCTGGTACTAAATTTGGAACATAGCTACGATTTTAAAACACACTTCGCTCTGTACTACATAGCCACCAAACTTCCTGATCCCCAAGAGCATATTTCTGAATGTTGTCAGTTTGTGAATTATGGTGACTGTAAAGTGGAGGATTGCTTTTTTTTGCTCTATTCATTCATGGGATGTGGGCTTCGCTGGCTGGGCCAACATTTATTGCCTATCCCTAATGGCCCTTGAGAAGGTGGTGGTGAGCTGCCTTCTTGAACCGCTGCAGTCCATGTGGTATAGGTACACCCACAGAGCTGTTAGGGAGGGAGTTCCAGGATTTTGACCCAGCAACAGTGAAGGAACGGTGATATATTTCCAGGTCAGGGTGGTGAGTGGCTTGGGGTGGAACTTTCAGGTATGATGTTCCCATCTATCTGCTGGCCTTGACCTTCTAGGTGGTAGTGGTCTTGTGTTTGGAAGGTGCTGTCTAAGGAGCCTTGGTGAATTTCTGTGGTGCACATTGTAGATGGTACACACTGCTGCTACTGTGCATCAGTGGTGGAGGGAGTGAATGTTTGTGGATGTGGTGCCAATCAAGTGGGTTGCTTTGACCTGGGCAGTGCCCAGCTTCCTCAGTGTTTTGGGAGCTGCGCTCATCCAGGCAAGTGGGGAGTATTCCATCACACTCCTGACTTGTGCCTTGTAGATTGTGGATAGGCTTTGGGGAGTCAGGAGGTGAGTTACTCATTGCACTATTCTTAGCCTCTGACCTGCTTTTGTAGCCACAGTATTTATATGGCTAGTCCAGTTCAGTTTCTGGTCAGTGGTGGCCCCCAGGATGTCGATAGTGGGGGATTTAGTGATGGTAAGGCCATCGAACATCAAGGGGCGATGCTTGGATTCTCTCTTATTGGAGATTGTCATTGCTGGACTTGTGTGGTATGAATGTTACTTGCCGATTGTCAGCCCAAGCCTGGATATTGTCCAGGTCTTGCTGCATTTGGACATGTTCTGCTTCAGTATCTGAGGAGTTGCGAATGGTGCTGGACATTGTGCAATCATCAGCAAACATCCCCACTTCTGACCTTATGATGGAAGGAAGATCATTGATGAAGCAGCTGAAGATGGTTGGGCCGAGGACACGACCCTGAGGAACTCCTGCAGTGATGTCCTGGAGCTGAGATGACTGACCTCCAACATCCACAACCATTATCCTTGGTGCTAGGTATGACTCCAACTAGCAGAGAGTTTTCCTCCTGATTCCCATTGACTCCAGTTTTGTTAGGCCCCCTTCTATGCCACACTCGGTCAAATGCGGCCTTGATGTCAAGGGCAGTCACTCTCACCTCACCTCGGGAGTTCAGCTCTTTTGTCCATGTTTGAACCAAGGCTGTAATGAGGTCAGGAACTGAATGGCCCTGGCGGAACCCAAACTGGGCATCAGTGAGCAGGTTATTGCTAAGCAAGTGCTGCTTGATAGCACTGTTGATTACCGCTTCCATTACTTTACTGACGATCAAGAGTCGCCTGATGGGGCAGTAATTCTTGAATAAGTATTCTTCTTTGTAAATGATGTTGCGTCTTAATGCCTGTTGGTAATAGTAAATGCCTTGGGATGTTTTACTATGTTAATTGCACCATATAAATACAAGTTTTTGTTCCTGCTGAACATACTATCTCAACTACTGAAAGTAGGTGCGCAGTGTGTTCTCAGGCCAATATTTATGTCTCTTCAGGCTGGTCCTCAAGAGGCACTAAGGGCTACCAAATGTTGATTTTTGCATTCTGGTTCATCCTTCCCTCCTGCACAGGCCCTGAATCCTCCATTTGGTGCAGTTCAGACCGAGGATGGAGCCGAATGACACAGGGAGTAAGAGCTCCTCTCTACCCCGCTACAAATGTGGCGACTGTCAATAGATAATTTAATAGATAATTTGAAACAAGAACAGAAAATGCTGGAAAAACTCAGCAGGTCTGACAGCATCTGTGGAAAGAAAGACAGAGTTAACGTTTCGAGTCCATATGACTCTTCTACTTCCCTTTAGCTCTGAAGAAATGTGGTGAAATATATACTGTATACTGAAATATATAACAGTATATATTTCACCGCAATACACTTCCTTTTAGCTCTGAAGAGGTCAAACGGACTTGAAATTTTAACTCTGTCTTTCTCTCCACAGATACTGTCAGACCTGCTGAGATTTTCCAGCATTTTTTGTTTTTGTTTCATAATTTACATTTGTTTTATTATCCTCTCACCAACACATTCTCTCTCGATCTCAGAAAGTGTTGGAAAACTCAGCAGGTCTGGCAGCATGTGTGGAGAGAGAAACAGAGTTAACATTTCGAGTCCAATATGACTCTTCTTTGGAACTGTTCTCTCTCTTGCTAAGACAGTTTCTGTATTCCCTGCAAACAAAAGGAACTTGTTCGAGCCTCGCTCCCTTTTTGAATTACCTGGGAGTTTGGCGAGCCAATAGTTCCCTGCTGCTTTCTCCATGCCAATGCCTTGACCAACCAGAGTTGACTTGCCAACCAATCAGCATCCTTTTCTCCTATAGTATAAATTGTTGTGGCCATTTGAAATTTGCCATTTTTGCATCTTCCCTGACGAGTGCAAGTCGAGAAACTTTGGCAATACGTCTCTCTTTTCAGTCATATTCCAACATTCGTTTACCAATTCTGCAGCAAGGATTTCATGAACAGTAACTAAATTGCAGTTATAAAGAATAATTGGCTTGACAGCTCATCAAGTAAAATGACAATCAGATGAGTGTTAATTTTACACTTTGCAGTTTCCTAATGCAAAGGAATTTCAATGAGAAATTAGAGAGCTCCCATTTACCAAATTTAGGGTAATTTAAACTAGTTTGGGCGTTTTTCTGCTGGTACAATGCATGAATGAGTTGCTTGTTGCGAGTAGCAGCTCCTGGAGACCAAGAAAGTGCCAAGTTTGACCGCACTTACTGCTGACTTAACTAAACTCAGCAAGACTGTTGATTGGATTCAGGGCCTCTGGGTTAGGAAGGGTAAAGTCAGACAGAGTTCCTGTTCCTTCATGGGAATAAGTTTACAATACCTTCAACCCTCATCTCCTGAAGGCATTGATGCCTTGTTGCAATGCGATTCAACAGATGCAGGATGACCCCTGGAATCTGGCCAAGTGACCATTATTGATGCGAAATGCATGACAACTTCAGCGAGCTGTTTGGTGATGGGTGTGTCACAGACCAGTCTGATTCTGCTGTTACCCAAAATCCACACGCACACAAGCCAGGAAATTCAGGACTCAATTCATCTATCAAGGGATGTTGGGTCAATTGGATGTTAGATTTCATGCTGTGCACAGTGAGAATGGATGGCTTATCCTGGGGTACACTCACTTCTCAGGTACAAAAAAGAGAGGAGAGAAAGGGTAGAGAACTGGGGAGCTGGGTTCCTATTCCCTTTACAATACTCACAGAAGCGGAGGGAATAGGTGGAAAGAGAGGCTGAGGGACTGTACTTAGAAGCAGCGTCAATATGAAGCAACTTTGCAAATGAAGTGGATGGCCCAGATAGATTCAGTTATCTCAGTTGGGCACCCATTATGAAGAGGACATTACGCCTTGCACACAGCCCCACTCAATGCAGACTCTGAGCCAGGGCTGGGCACCAACAGAAAGTAGGTAGCTTTGTTCTACAGGGCTAGGAAATTGCGGATCAGGACCAGAGAGCTTCCAGCTATTGTTTTATATTGGAGTTTGTTTAGGTTAGAATCTAAGAACTTACAGCAATCACAACCAGGATCCCTGCCTCTTTAATTCTGGGTGAAGACTCCTGTGCCAGGGGAACACTGAATCTGTGCTAATAATCTGAAACTGGAAATCCAGATGAGCTCATGTTATCCCAGGCAGATTTAGAGCATTTGGGAATTTGGGACCATATACAATGGGATTAGGCATTCCTCGCCAGCATTGTCATTCTTCATATGTGAGCCAGAGACACTGACCATGAAGATTATCACAGTTGAGCACAATTCAGTCCTCATCTCATGTTTATATAAATATTTTGTTCCAAGTTATTCTTAAACAGCCAGTACTGGGAAACCTGGCTGTGGCCGACAGTAAGGCGAGCTAGACAAGCAGATGAAGGAGATGTGAATAGAAGGTTATGCTGCCAGTTAGTTGAGTTAAAATAGGAGGAGGCTTGAGTGAAACATAAATGTTGTCATTGGCAAGTTGGGCCGAATGGCCTGTTTCTGTGCCATATATTTATGTAATTTTAATTTCCAACTATGGGACACTAAGCTAATTCAGCACAGCATAACAGCCTTCCTTATCTGTATAGCTCACATACACACATTCCCCCATGAAGGGAGGTGGCATAGTGGTATTATTACAGAAAATCACAGTGCACAAGAGGCCCTTTGGCCCATCGAGTCTGCACCGACACGTGAGAAACACCTGACCTACCTACCTAACCCCATTTACCAGCACTTGGCCCATAGCCTTGAATGTTATGATGTGCCAAGTGCTCATCCAGGTACTTTTTAAAGGATGTGAGGCAACCCGCCTCCACCACCCTCCCAGGCAGCGCATTCCAGACCCTCACCACCCTCTGGGTAAAAAGGTTTTTCTTCACATCCCCCCAAAACCTCCTGCCCCTCACCTTGAACTTTTGTCCCCTTGTGACTGACCCTTCAACTAAGGGGAACAGCTGTTCCCTATCCACCCTGTCCATGCCCCTCATAATCTTGTACACCTCGATCAGGTCGCCCCTCAGTCTTCTCTGCTCCAATGAAAATGACCCAAGTCTATCCAACCTCTCTTCATAACTTAAATGTTTCATCCCAGGTAACATCCTGGTGAATCTCCTCTGCACCCCCTCCAGTGCAATCACATCCTTCATACAATGTGGTGACCAGAACTGCACACAGTACTCCAGCTGTGGCCTCACCAATGTTCTATACAACTCCGACATGACCTCCCTACTTTTGTAATCTATGCCTCGATTGATAAAGGCAAGTGTCCCATATGCCTTTTTCACCACCCCACTAACATGCCCCTCTGCCTTCAGAGATCTATGGACACGCCAATGTCCCTTTGTTCCTCAGAACTTCCTAGCGTCATGCTGTTCATTGAATACTTCCTTGTCAAATCACTCCTTCCAAAGTGTATCACCTCACACTTTTCAGGGTTAAATTCCATCTGCCCATTTTACCATCCCATCTATATCTTCCTGTAGCCCAAGACACTCAGTCTCACTATTAACAACCTGGCCAATCATTGTGTCATCTGCAAACTTACTAATCCTACCCCCCACGTAGTCATCTATGTCATTTATATAAATGACAAACAATAGGGGATCCAGCACAGATCCCTGTGGTACACCACTGGACACTGGCTTCCAGTCACTAATGCAGCCTTCTGTCATCACCCTCTGCCTCCTACAACTAAGCCAATTTTGAATCCACCTTATCAAATTACCCTGTATCCCATGTGCCTTTGCCTTCTTTATAAGTCTCCCACTGGACAGGCAACCCAGAGACCTGGGGTAATGCTTTGGGAACCGGGTTCGAATCCCGCCATGGTGGAATTTGAATCCAACATTGATCATGAAACAATTGTCATAAAAACCCATCTGGTTTGTTAATGTCCTTTAGGAAGGAAATCTGCCATCCTTACCTGGTCTGGCCTACATGCGACTGCAGACCCACAGGAATGTGGTTAACTCTTAAAATGCCTCTGAACAAGGACAACTAGGGATGGGCAATAAATGCTAGCCTAGCCGGTGATGCCCACATCCCATCAATGAATAAAAAGGATGAAGCATTCAGTGAATGGGACTTGGATTTAATGACGTTGGAGGCTGTGTGCAAGCAGGTGCTGCTTTCACTGGGATTCTGGGGGCTGGATTTTTGTGGCCTGATTTGGACTGGAGGCACGCAGGTGAAAAAAATCAGCGGCAACATGGTGAGAATGGACATCCCAACTCTGTTTCTGGTGTTTCCAATCTTCATGAGGGTGGTGGGGAGGAGCTCGGCTTTCCAAACTCACCCCCACTCCTAAACAGGCTTAATTGAAGCAGCTAAGGGCTTTTTTTTTTAAAAGTCCGACACTGCAACTCTTTAGACTCTGTCTGGGCTGTCAGTGTTTAGCAGCTGTCAGAATCAGGCCAGCTACAGGCAGGCAGGAGAGTCATAGAGGCCAGAAAAATGTCACAAGGCAAAGTGTTCAAGTTTTTTCAGAGGTTACAGACCATACCTCTTTGAAATTATTATTGCGGCAGCCCATCGCAGGTCAGGGAGGAGCCAGCTTTAGTAACTTATCCACTACAGGCTGCTGTCATCTTCCTGGCATTACACAGGCATCGGAGGAGTGGGCAAGGCTGTTTGGACTCTACCTGGGCACCAGGAAGGTTACAGCTGGAAGCGGAGGCTGCAGCCTCAGAAACCAAGGCCATTGGAGATGAGGGGCAGCAGCCTGCACAGGAAGGGCAGAACGCTGGGCATTAGGGGCCAGAGGAGATGGATGAAGAGTATGAGGGAAAAGGAGCCACTACCCTGACTACAGGATCCACAGGTACAGGTGAAGAGACCTGGAGATTACTAAGAACCAGTGTGGAGACTTCCTATGCAAACAGTCACAGATTTCTGTGCCCTCATTGGTACAGACCTCTGCAGGATCTCACAGCCGGCTGCACACAGATGCATCACCCAGGTGACAGATACCCTCATCACCAAGGCTAAACTGCACATCAGATTCACAACAGGTGGGGCATTGCAGGCTGAGGGCACTGGCTCTGGTGCCTGGGCAGGTCAGGTGGTGCCCTGTAATACCCTCCGGCAAGGTCAATGTGGTGGTCTCCTGCTCTCTCCACAGCACGACCCTCACAAGAGGTGTGAACCCGGAGGGTGTTGAGGCCCTGGAAGCGGACAGCTCACAGGGGGAGAAGCAGGGGGTATGAGGAGGAATTGGAGGCAAAGCTGGATGAAACTGAATGTAGAGGGGCCCTGCTGCACGATGAGGTGACCTCGTCCTGCCACCCTCCAGGAGAAGCTCTCCCTCTTCTCCAGCTCCCCTGTGCCTTCCTGCTTCTCTGTGCTACAGTGGAAGTCTTTGGTGCAAACTCTCACCCTCAGGTCAACAGCAACCTCACTGATAGCTGCCTTGGGTGCCTGAAACCTGTCTCTACTCCTACCCCCACTAGCTTTGGACAGGAAACTCTTCTCTATATCAATTAAGAGCTCACCCCTGCAAAAATCCAAACTTCAGTCAAGTTTCCCACCAGAGGTGGGTTTCTGACAAAGAAACAGACCAGGCTCCTATTACAAAAACAGAATTACCTGGGAAAACTCAGCAGGTCTGGCAGCATCGGCGGAGAAGAAAAGAGTTGACGTTTCGAGTCCTCATGACCCTTCAACAGAACTGATTTAGCTGTCTACATCTTGTAGATGGTCCACATTGCAACCACTGTGTGTCGGAGGTGGAGGGAGGGAGCATTTAAGGTGGTGGATAGCGTGTGGATTAAGCGAGTTGCTTTGTCCTGGATGGTGTCAAGCTTCTTGAGTGTTGTGGGAGCTGCACTCATCAAGGCAAGTGGAGAGTATTCCATCACACTCCTGATTTGTGCCTTGTAGATGGTGGACAGGCTTTGGGGAGTCAGGAGGTGAGTTACTCATCGCAATATTCCTAGCCTCTGACCCGCCCTTGTAGCCACAGTATTTATATGGTTAATTTAGTTCAGTTTCTAGTCAATGGTAATCCCCAGGATGTTGATGGTGGGGGATTCAGCAATGATAATGCTTTTGAATGTCAAAGGGAAATGGTTAGATTCTCTCATTTGAAATGGACATTAGTACCATACAAGTGCCAGGCAATGTTATTCGCCATTTCTCAGCCCAAACCTGAACATTGTCCTGATCTTGCTGCATGTGGGCTCAGACTGCTTCATGTGTGATATAAAGAGAGACACCACATTGGCAACCATCTCCTGGATTCCAACATAAACAAGCTCATGCAGAAATGTGGCCAGTATCTTCTAGATTATCAAACAACAACACTTTGAATTTGCACATGTACTTAATTGACTTAGAGTGCGATAAAAGTCACTTTGCACAACTTGATGTTGGGCATATGAAACTCTTTTTGAGCTAATTTCAATCGAGAGAGATTTGACTAACTTGATGTTATTCCCTAGTTTCTAGCTGAAAAGAAACCTAACAAAGGTTTCCAACATTACACTTTATCAGACTAATCCGGGGAGATTTTTAGCTTCTCTGTTAGAATGTTGGGGAGATTTGGATGGGAGAATGAGGTATGAAGAGTTCCAGAACTGAACAGAATCAATTTGAATCTCAAAGCAGGGGAAGGCAAATCAGACACATTGATAAAAATTCATTTTCAAAGTTAAAAATATTCAAATGCAGAAATGTGTTTTCAATATTTAAGGAAAGTGTTAAATTTGCCTTTAGCCTCACCAGTCATTGGAAATACTTTTTCATTCAAACATGTGTTCCTGATTATATTTCACTCCATGAAATTAATCAAACCATGACACTTTCTATCGTGGAACCATTGCCAGAAACTCCAGTACATCAAGCCTGGCCACCACTTACACTGTCTGTGCTGACATTCTTTTTTATTGGCCATTTAACTGACTGTACTGTCTAGATGTCCAGGTGGACTTGATTAATATTACATTAACCTGATTTTGCTTCGGACATGGGGCTACATTAAGACGTTGACATTAAGCATAAAGCAATGAACTTTCCCTGTTTATGGTGTCAGTGGGGGAGGCAGCTCATCAACATGGTCAAGATGAAAACGACTGGTGCTTACACTGCAAAACATACACGTTACAATATAACCCTGCTGCAGAGGCCTGCATCTTCCAGCAAAGAAGAGCGAGCTTTCGGGTCAGTTAATTAACTTAGGAAGATGAAATCTTCGGAGTAAATAACTCCACATCGGCTTAGAGCACTAGGGTGTACACTGTAATTGTTAACCCAGGGGTAATAGGTAGCCAGAGTAAATCAAAGTATCACCAAGTGAAGATACTCAGGTAGCGCTGAACTTTGAGGCATTTGCGGAGTTTGTGGAGTTGAACTGGTTGAAACTTGCAGCTGTGTTAGTGAGAAAACTACAAAGGCTGTTCCTTTGCCTCAAGGGATCATTTTAGCTTCCCGGGGTTGGGATGGGTTTATATTAATTCATAGAGGGTTTTGAATTATTGAGGTTAAACCTTAGTCCTGGCAAGGAAGGAAACATAAATCAGGAACAGAGGAAAAGATCATGACATCAAATAATGGCGCATCTGAATCAAAGATATTTCCTGTTGTCTTGCTGAGGGGATTGCAGCTGACGGGAGGTGCGGCAGTCCGGCTGCGTTAATTCCTTTAACTGCAGAATGTCTTTTGTTTCCTACTTTGCAGCTGTGTCCAGCAGTCCATTATTGACGTTTCAAGCTTTTTAAGTGTGAAAGGTGCAGGCTGCAGTCTTCCCCTGAATCAACCCGTGCCAAACTGCAGGGAGCTATCGAGAAGTGAGACAACCCAGCACACAACATCGTAAATCAGATCTATTCTACGCTCACGTTCTTTACGCTGCAACATATGGAGGCACCTTTCCTGGGTGATATTAAAAACATCATTGCCAGCAGGTCTAATTTCTGAATGAATTGCAGTCTTTCCAGCTTTGGTTCCCTTTGTTCACACAACAACAGGAAGGGGCACTGAAATCTCCACACAATATACTGTGATACACATTGCTCATCCCTCATGGTTCAAATGGTCAGACAGTGCTGCTGCAGGACATAAAGGCTGTAATGGTGCCTCAAAAAGGACAATATGCTGACAGCTAAATTAAGTGCAAAACAATGCTGCAGCGCCCAAATTTTGTCACTTTTCGGCTCCAGTGCTGCGCGCCAGAGTGGGCAGAGCATAAGTGACACTTCTGACATCACGTGGCACCGCTCACATAGGTAAAGGACCACTTAGTACTCAGGTGAAGGTGGGCCAAGCACCGGAATGCAAGAAATTTGGTGCTGCTAATGGGGAATTCACACAAGTTACCCAGGAAGGGCAGGTGGTCCCCAAAACCCCCTCCTCACTAAAATTAAACTTTGCACCATCATAGTTCACACACCCACTTCAAAATATTCCAAATCCACCACGCCAAAATTTGCCTTCTGCACTTGGGTGCTTCAGATCTCTTTTCCTATAAGACAACTGATGGATATACCTGCAACTTAAGTCAAGCCGAATTCAGAGCACACTGCCTCCAACTGTATCTACATTTTACACAAATCACACACGAGTCTACTGGGTTTCAGTTCTCATAGAAAACAAACTGACTTGTGCAACGTGATCCCTAAACACAAATACAAAGCCCCAAATCCAAAAGGAGTTTATTTCTCCAGTGAACCTCTTTAGCGCAGTGGCCTTGGCTAGCTCTTTACTCAGGGTTGTTCCTCGGTTGTTAGGTTTTTTTTTCCTTTGAGTTGCCAGATTTTCTGAGTTCTGTAGTATTTATTTCCCTTGCCTGGAGTGGGGCTGCATGGGTGCAGTTGTTCACCAGTACCTCAGGCCAAGTGAATCTGGTCAGTAATCAGATTGGCTCTCAATCCAATAGTTGGCACAAACATATTTTCCAGCACGAGTTGGGAGTGTAAACCTTGTTGATTATTTTGTTCTGTTTATGTATATCAATTACTGTACCCACACCACTGACAACTAATTTCAAACATTTGAATCTCGGACCTCCTAGACCACATGCCTTTGTTGCACATCGTCTTTATCAAATAGGCTATTTGCTGAGGTGCGATTATAAAATCAGGATAGCGTACCATCCCTGAATACAGTCAGGCATTGAACAGCTGCAGAGGCAGTAATGCACAGCTGTATGCTAGAACTTGTATTATTATTGGCAACATAAGGATCAACAGTACTGGATTAACAAATAGGAAATCTAGATGGGTGTGTACAGCATCATAGGAAAAGCCAGTCAAATCAACTTGCAGGAAGAGGCAGAGAGCGGGGTCCTTCCTGTGTTCATCATTACTGAAGTGTCGTCAGATCTTAGAGCCAATTGGTTTGTCTCCAGCGTCCACAGCATGCGTCAGCCGTAGATCAACTGTGAATGATAGCATTCTCGCCTGAGTCCGAGATTGTGAATTTGAGCCCCACTCCAGGGACTGAGCACTGATATCTACGGAGAGAGTGCTGCACTGTTGGAGGCCCCATCTGTAGAATGAGACCTTAAGCTGAGGGCCGGTCTGCCCTCTCAGGCAGATGAAAACAATTCCATGGCACAACTTCAAAGAGCAGGGGAGTTATCCCCAGCATCCTGGGCAATGCTTAACCCTTAATCAAAATCACAAACTACCGCTTTGTTGTTTGTGGGAGTTTGCTGTGTGCAAATTGACTGCTGCATTTCCTACATTACAACAGAGACTACATTTCGAAAATACTTCATTAGTTTTGCTTTGGAGCATCCAGAGGTCATGAAAGGCATTAAATAAAAGCAAGTCTTTCTTTCTTATCCAGCAGCAAAAGGTAGCGGGAGTGGGTGGGTCCCTCACCTCAGCCAATGCCACACCACATTGCCACTCACGGTATGCTGTAGTGCCAGAGGCCTTAAAGTGCCAGGGAGTTTATATTCCAGTATGTTTTCATACAGCAGGAGCTCAAAGTCAAACGGAGATACGATTCACCACAATAACAGGATGTGTGGCCTCCACCAATCAATTATCAGCAGAGAGCAATTTGTTAGCTTGTCAAATCAGTGGGGCAGAAATATGAGGCACACTTATAAATTAATTCAAGGCTGAGACAACAGCCTGGAACAGCTGAAGGTTGATTAATTAGTTTCCTGTGAATTTGTTTTGTTGTTAAATAGTACGGGTTCATTAAATGCCCATAGTAAGTTCATGAACCAAAAAGAGATGAAGAACATACATGGTAACAAATGGATGCTCCAGCTTTAACAATCACCTTTCTATCCTGAGAAATAACTCATCCATTAAATGCTACAACTTTAGAATCCCAAGAGCTCATCTATTTTGTTGTTTGAAACTCCTTAAAAAGTTTCCTGTTCTGCCTGTTTGGTGGCAGTCTGCCCCATATGTGGGTTATCCGTTTGTAAGGAATTCTGTCCGAATTAACCCTGCACATCTGGGCCAATAAAACCACAAACTCACCTGCCTGGTTCCAATTTTCACCTGTTCTCCTGAGCAGCTGACAAGTACACTTGCCTAAAGTGACCAGAGTATATTTAGAGAAGGACCAGTAACTTGATACCTTTACCTTGTTGGTGTAGCACAATAGTTTAGAAAACTAGGCGTTTTCCTCCACTCCAACTTCGAGGAGGTTTGATTGAGATTTCCAAAATAATGAAAGGATTAGACTTGGCCCACATGGATGGGTTATTTGAGTTGAATAGATTAGATTGGATCAGCCAACAACCACATAAGCATAAAACCAGGTTAGATGTCAATGGGTGTTTTGTTTTACAGGAAACATAAATCAGACCTCTGGTACGAGTTGTACAGTGAACATGGATTCAATGGAAAGCTGACCGAGTTCCTGATTGTTGCCTCCATCATTGTGTTTAAGAGGTAGATGGGGTATTAGTACACGTGTTCCCACTCACCATGTTCATCTGGAACTAGTCTGATCACATTCACGTCAGAAAAGTATCTCCCCAGAGTGTTTCTTCCCCCAGATCTCAGAAGATTGCATGACTTGTGGGGGGGTGGAGAGGAAGCCTGGGTTCATGGTCATATGCTGATGACAGTATTGGTCACGCCTGATGGACCAGATGGGTTTTTATCTTGACCTCTGTCCTCAAATTTGTATTTTATCAAGCTACTCCTCTCAGATTTCTAAAAATGAGCACTCTACCTGATCTATCACCAGAAACCGACATGAATTGCCAAATTGAAACCAACTCCCTCTTTTCGCTGATGATTCCTTTTAGCTTTGCAAGAATTGTTTCATGAACTTATCACAGGTTGTATCCCACGTTAGCATGGTCCTGATTTAGGGTTGTGGACATTTGTGTTGAGGTGACAGGAGTATTGTGTGTTTGGTTATTTTCAGGCTAGGTACTTAGTTCTATTGTGTACTGTTCCTGCATCTTTCTGCTATGAGCACTTGTGCTTTATTCACTCGTCTCCTGGATTGGCGTCAGCTTGTATCTTTGATTGTTATTTAGCCTTGCATGCCAAGTAATGTCGTTCATTTTTTTCTGAATTTAAAGCTATCTCGCCATGTTTAAGACCATGTCCTGGTCTGATATCCCGTACACTAGTGATTTTTTAAAAATTCTTTCATGGGACAAGGGTGTCTCAGACTAGGTCAGCATTTTTATCACCCATCCCTAATTGCCCTTGAGAAGGTGGTGGTGAGCTGCCTTCTTGAACCGCTGTAGTCCATGTGGTGTAGGTCCACCCACAGTGCTGTTAGGGTGGGAGTTCCAGGATTTTGACCTAGCGACAGTGAAGGAACAATGATATGACATAAGTCAAAATGTATACTTTGACATGCGCCTCCGCAAAATTAACTTCTAACCAACTTAAAAGAAAAAATAGATTTAAGGGCCCCAATATATCAAAAAGGTTTACAACCCCACCCTAATTAATTACACCCCACCCTAATTAATTACAATGATATTGAAGGAGATAACTGTTTTATGTTTGAAGAATTTTAATTAAAAAGCGCAATTTTACCACAAATGAAAACAGAAAATGCTGGAAATACTCAGCAGGTCTGGCAGCATCTGTGGACAGAGAAACAGAGTTAACGTTTCAGGTTAATAACTCCACATCAGAACTGGTCACTGAGCTCAAATATTAGTTTTGATGAAAGGTCTTTGGCCTTACACATTAACTCTGTTTCTCTCTCCACAGATGCTGCCAGACCTGCTGAGTATTTCCAGCATTTTCTGTATTTATTTCCGTTTTTCAACATCCACAGGTATTTTGCTTTTGCATTACAATTTTACTGCTTTTCGGTTCATAATTTACCTTCATTTGAGATAAAAAGGAAGGAGAGTTTGGGATATTTGTTTTGTATGTGGTGCCAAAAGAAATCAATTTTTTCCTTTGCAGATTACTAATTGGGTTCTCATCGCCGGGTATTACACACACACAGTTAACATTACGTGGAGCACTGTGTGAGCTGACACATCAACCTTCAGAGATTATAGAGTTCAATATGCTGGATACATTAATAAGTGTCTGTGGGATGTTTGGGCAGAACAAAAGGTGCAAGCATGCTAATGCCTGAGATATTTAGGGAGCCACAGGTGGTAATTTTACTCCTGCAGCATTCCCGATTGCTGCCTGGGTAAATCTTAAGGCCGGGATTTTCCAGCCCCACCAGCGGCAGGCATTGTCGTGGGCGGGACGACAAAATTTGGAGAGCTTCTGACTTTTAACGTACCGCCCGTGACAATGCCCACCCCACAATTGCGGGGCCGGAAAATCCCAGCCTAAGCTTCCTGCAATCACAGATTGTTCCAAGTGTTTGGAATCAGGTCATTGGGTTTCCCAGGAAACAGATCAAGCTGTTCAATTGAAAAATTCCTGCAGGATTGGCAACCCAGGGGTATTTTTTATCATTAACAAAATACACTTAATTGGTAGCCAAACAGGTGTTGAAGACCCAAGTCATGTTTCTAGACAGGGGCAGGGCAATGATTCATTGTAGACCTTTTAAATGGACAGCTGTTTGTGTAAAATACTAGTAGTTAGGTCACAGCTAGAGTACAGCATACAGACCTGGTCACTCCATTACAGGAAGAATGCGGTCTCATGAGGGAAGGTGCAGAGGAGATTTATGAGGATGCTTCCAGGATGGAGAATTTTAACACTGAGGAAAGATTGGATAGGCTGGGTGGTTTTCTTGGAACAGAGGAGGTAGGGGGGAGATTTAAGTGCGATGTATAAAATGATGAGGGTCCCAAGTAGAGTGGATAGGAAGCAGAGAATTCAATAACCAAGGGGAATAGATTTACTGTAATTGCTGGAATAATTAGAGGAGATTCAAGGATAATTTTTTTCTACCCAGAAGGTGGTGGAGGTCTGAAACTCACTGCTTGAACAGGTGGTGGAGACACCAACCCACAACAAGTTTAAATATGTACTTAAAGTGCAGTAACTTACAGGGCTACTGACCAAGAGCTGGAAGGTGGGATTAGGCTGGATAGCTTTGCTTTGGTCAACGCAGACGAGTTGGGTCATATGACCTCCTTCTATGCTGTAAATTCTTTGAATTTCTATGTTTAGCTCTATAACTAGGAGTTAGAGATTGTAATTTTATATTTCACTATCTGTGCTCACCTCATTAATCAAACTGAAGTTATCAGGAGATGCAAGTTCAGTCAGTAAACTCCAATAGTCACGAAGGAACTACATTTCAAGCGAAATAAAAACAGAACATGTTGGAAATACTTGGCAGGTCAGGCAGCATTTCAAGTTATTTGTTTTGTTTTTGTTCATATTTTCAGGAGAAGTGTTTTTGTTGTTGAATGAAGTCTACGTTCTCTGCTTGTACTTCTCCGGTTTAATGATTTTGTTTCGTGGTTTACAGTCTGACCTGCCATCGGGATTTTACTGTCTATTTTTTCCTTTTTTCAAAGACAAGGGTATCACATAGTGGCACATAATATTCTTCAGTAAACTGGAATACAGTGATGAGGACGCCCTGGCTCCTGGGCCTTGCTATGTCTATCTAGATATTGTGGAACAAAAGCCAATCTCTGGTTCTCATTGATAAGGAGTCCTGCTTACAGGAGAGCCCAATGGGCAAGAACCCAAGGAAATACACAACATCAAAATCCCCAAAAATAAACAAAAACATCCAAAGGCAATTCACACAAAATCCAAAGGAGGAAGAGGAGCCGATGAGGACTGCTTCATATGATGGAATTTCAAAATTGGATTGCAAAGCATAATTTTAATTGCTCACCAATTAATGCAAGCTCGATTTGTGCTGAAATCGTGCCCTCTTATCTTAGTAAAAACCTTTATGGAAATAACAAAATATATTTTTCCATCAACACTAGTACCCGTCCATGCCAGCCCCCAACTCTTCCACTAACAATCCTTCCTAATCGCTGCCCTTGGAAGACAGAATGCTCAAGACTTTGAACTTGGTAAAAGTAGCAACAGTGCAAAACTTCTCAACCTTTGAGCAATAGTTTCCTTTAGATTAACTCTGCTCCCGTTGTTCTAAACTGACAGCGTACCAGACTTGATATGAAGGTGACAGTAGACGCCAGGAACCCCTATGTTAGATTACCAGTAGGCAGATACATGTTTACAGATTTCTCACATTCTTAGTCACGAATACAGAAAGAGAACTACAATTCTCAGGAACCCTTATAAACAGGAAATGTGCAGAATTTTGTTTGTGGGTGAAACATAAAAAAACTGAGATGTGAAGTCTGATAGTACATAGACAGTAAAATAGACAAGAATATGAGAATGTCATGCCTGGATTTTAAAAGCTTATAAATTTTAGAGAACGATGAAAATAAGTCTTCTCCTTCCCAAATTAATCAGTGCTGGTTCAGCCAGTAAGCCAAGCAGCCATGTTTTTAATACACTTTTGCATTTACCAAGTCTAAAACAGGACAAATGCTCCAAAATTTGTTCCTGATTCCTTGCCTGCTAACAGCTAACCAAAAGGCCAACAATTCTCTATCGCGTCTGTACACTACACAAAGGGGACACAGACTGTAGAAGCTATGATAACAAGGCTGAAAACCCCAGGCAACACAGGCAGTCACAGCAGCACTCCCACATTCTAATGCAACTCACTGCAAATAGTCTGCATGGCCACAATAGGCAAAGCTCAATTCTCATGATAATGTACAATGTACACTGAATGTATGAGAAAAATGTGGTGTTATCTGACTGCACATCGCAATCAAACAGATGAAATTAAAAATCCCAGCTCTCTTCAACCAACCCTCCCCTAACGGGGATACTGCCTAAGAATTAAAACTACACAATGATTGGTTTGCAATGATAGTTAATTTCGAACGAGTGATAAATTATAAATGAAGAAATAATGGCAGCTTGTAAGGAAGGTATTGCAATAATTGTGGGCAATTTTGATCTTGATATAGATTGCACAAATCAAATTGGCAAAGGTAGCTGGTGGATGAGATCAGAAGGGGGAGAATTTTCTCCCTTTCGGGCAGGCTGGATGGGAGCAGGCGCAGAGCCGATTGCCGCCTGGGATAGGCTGCGCGCCACCATTTTGTGTGGGCGGGCCAATTAAGGCATGCACACGAAAGAGCGCAGAAATCTCCAAGGCAAGGAGCTGGGGAGATTAAGTTCATATTTAATAGTTTGAAATAAAGAGAGATAAAAATTATTCAGACACGTCCCCTCATGAGCTGGGACATGGTTTATGAAGTGAGCAAAAATCTATTAATTTAATAAAATCTTCATGAAATCTCATCCCGCCCGTGGATGAGGTTTCATGAAAACCGTTTGGGCTCTTCGCCTGCCCACCAACCTTAAGGTTGGACAGGCAACGTTCATAACTATGTTAATTGATTTTAATTGGCCTTAACAGGCCTTTGACAGTTCGGCGAGCGCACAGCCAGCTCCGTCACGCACCCGCCACACGAAAGATCAGAATGATGCATGCCCGATGTCACCGCGTGTCATTTTACGCACCTGTACACCGACATGAAAATTCTCCCCAAAGTGTATTCAGGACAATTTCTTAGACCAGTACATTTTGGAACCAACAAGGGAACAGGTTATTTTAGATCTGACAATGTGTAATGTGACAGGATTAATAGATTACCTCATGGTAAAGGATCCTCTAGGTAGGAGTGATCATAACATGATAGGACTTCACATTCAGTTTGAAGATGAGAAATGTGGGTCTGAAAATAGTGTATTGAACCTAAATAAAGGCAGTTAAATGGGTATGAAGACAGAGTTGGCTAAAGTGGACTGGGAAAATAGTCGATAAGCAGTGGCAGACATTAAAGGAGATATTTCTTAACTCTCAAAGATATATTCCTTTGAGAAAGAAAGAATCTATGAGAAGGATGCACCATATGTGGATAACCAAGGAAGTTACAGATGGTATCAAATTGAAAAAAAATGTACAATACTGCAAAGATTAGTGGTAGGCCAGAAGATTGTGAATATTTTAGACACTAGTCAAAAAAAATAGAGGGGGAGAAATTGGAGTTTGAGAGGAAATTAACAAGTAATAAAAACCTTCTACAAGTATATAAAAAGGAAAAAGAGCAGCAAAAGTTGGTCCCTCAGAGAATGAGACTGAGGATTTAATAATGGGAAACAAGGAAATGGCAGAGACTTTGAATCTGTTTTCACAGTCGAAGACACATAAAGCATCCCAAGAATAGTAGAAAATCAAGAAGCAAAAGGGAGGGAAGAATATATCACGATCACTAGAGAAAAAGTGTTGGGAAAACTGATGGGAGTAAAGGTTGACAAGTCCCCGGACCTGATGGCCTGAATCCTATGGTCTTAAAGGAAGTGGCTGCGGAGAAAGTGGACACACTGGGTGTCATCTTTCAAAATTCCTGACATCCTGGGAAGGTACCAGTGGATTGGAAAACCACAAAGGAAACATCACTATTCAAGAAAGGAGGGAGACAGGAAGCAGGAAACAATAGGCTAATTCGTTTAACATACATCATTGGGAAAATGCTACAATCCATTATTAAAGGAGGTAATAGCAGGAAGTCATAATACAAACAGGTTGAGTCAGCATGGTTTTGGGTAATGTATTTGGATTTCTAAAATACATTCAATAAATGCCCCATAAAAGGCAAGAGCTCATGGTGTTGGGGGTGAAAATAGCATGTATAGGGGATTGGCTAACATGAAACAGAGAGTTGGGATAAATGGGCCATTCTCAGGTTGGCAAACTGTAACTATTGGGGTGCCTCAGGGAGCAGTACTAGGGCCTCAATTACTTAAGATCTACATGAATGACTTGGATAAAGAACCCAACTGTATCGTGGTCAAATTTTCTGATGATATGAAGATAGGTAAGAAAGCAAGTTGTGAGGAGGATTCAAGAGTCTGCGAAGGGATATTGATAGGTTAAATGAGTGGGCAAAAATTTAGTAGATGGAGTTTATATGTGGGAAAATGTAAGGTTCTGCACTTTGATGGAAAGATCAGAAAAGCAGAATATTATTTAAATGGAGAAAGACTGAAACATGCTGCAGTACAGGGGGAACCTGGATGTCCTAATACATGAAGCACAGAAAGTTAGCATGTGAGTACAGCAAGTAACTAGGAAGGTAAATGGATCGTCTGCCTTTATTGCAAGAGGAATGGAATATAAAAGTAAGGAAGCCTTGCTACAACCACACAGTGTATTGGTGAGACGCTCTACTGTGGACAGTTCTGGTCTCCTTACTTAAGCAGGGATATACTTGCATTGGAAGCAAATCAGAGAAAGTTCACTAGGCTTGTTCCTGGGATGAGGAAAGGTTGAGCAGGTTGGGCCTATACTCATTGAGTTTAAAAGAATCTTATTGAAACATAAGATCAAGGGGGCTTGACATGGTAGATGCTGAGAGTACATTTCCTCTGGCGGGGAAATCTAGAACCAGGGGACACAGTTTAAAAATAAGGAATTTCCCACTTAAGTCAGATATGAGGGGACAGTTTCTCTTTCAAAGGGTCGTTAGTCTTTGGAATTCCCTTCCCAAGGTGCAGTGGAGGCTGGGTCATTGAATATATCCAAGGCCGAGTTATACAGATTTTTCATTTGACAAGGGAGCCGAGGGTTATGGGGGAGAGGCAGGAAAGCATTAAGGCCATGATCAGATCAAATGTGATCATATTGAATGACAGGGCAGGATCGATGGGTCAAATCCTAAATCCGCTTCCATTTTGTATGATCTTATGATGCAAATACACAGTAAACTATAGGTGGTATTAACTAGTAGTAGATTGGTAAATGATATATTAATATCTTTCAATCTCAGTGCATGCACTGTGCTCTTCCAGTCCTTTCATTGTCCAATAACTGTAAACTCAAAAATATTTTACAGAATATTGTTGTAAAGTTTCAGATTTGCTAAATAATTCTTGTCTCCATTTCGATGAAGTTGTTGATATCAGTCCTCCCCTGTAGCTTTGGAGGTAAGTGGGCTGATTGGAGCAGGGATGGTGATAGATATCACGTGTCCCCAGACCAGGCAGGAGAAAGGTGTACCAGGGTCTCTGCTCCTGATGGCTATTCGGCAGACCTGCTCGGAAGCTCTTGTGTATGAACTTCAGGTGAGGATTTGATAACGTTCACCTGTGATTCTCAGCCAATGAAGCATCTCACTTACATTCTTCAACTATTCGCACATGCGAAGACAATCCAGTCAGCAAGATGCCAGCAAGCTGGTAGTACTTAATTGTCTCCCAGTTTAGTAGCTGGAGGACAGATCCCCGTGCTTACGCTGCTGACATGTCAGGACCTAAATTTTGCACCAAATATTCCACTTTCAAACTTGGCAAAATGGCATCCTCTTGTAGGACAAATGTACCTTGAAAGAACGGCTGGGATTTTCTGGACCCATCCGTGGTGGGACCATTCGCGGGTGGGAGCGGAACATTTGGAAAGCCAGCCAGAAGTCCATTGAACTTCAGTGATACCGGAAAATCCAGGCGATGGGCGGCGCCAGAAATGCCGACTAATATCCCTTCCCCACCCTCACTAGGGCAAGTTAAACTGAAGTGATTTGAAGAGCAATGGTTGTGTGCACCTGATTTCCTCTTTGTTACAGCTGGGAAGAAGGCTGACTGCTCATTGTGTTATTGTCAAAAGTACCCAAATATCAGTTAGGTTATTATTAGCTGGGGATTTCCTCTGTTAAGACCATGTCCTTACAGAATACAAATATGACTTGCATTGTTGAGTTTGAGCAAAGAGAATAGCTTCATCTCGTCACATTGTGACATCGGGAATTCTGCCTTACAGAGCTATTGGTGTGTGCTCCATCATTTATGAATATTGTGATTTGAATAACTCAGGAAGTTCCAGCATTTCCTTCAGACTCTAGGATCCAGTGTATAACATTCACAGATGAAAACAGTAACAGGATTAACAGCCCTGAGTGCCCTTACTTTATCATTTACCTGTAGTGGTATTATCACTGGATGAGTACTCCAGACACTCAGGGTAATGTTCTGGAGACCAGGGTTCAAATCCCACCAGGGCTGATGGTGAATTTGAAGACAATAAAAAAAAAACCTGGAGTTGAAAGTCTGATGACAACCACGAAACTATTGCCAACGATCATAAAAACTCATCTGGGTCATTAACGTCTTTGAAGGAAGGAAATCTGCCCTTACCTGGTCTGGCCTACACATGACTCCAGACCCACAGCAATATGGTTGACTCTCTGAACAAGGGCAATTAGGGATGGGACATAACTGCTGGCCTAGCCAGTGATGCCCACATCCATAACAAATCAAATGTGTAGGAACTTTGCATGTTTTCCCCCCGGCAAGAAAACCTGACATATGATATTATAAATTATTGACAGATCAGCTGAAGTTGGAAACCAAAAACATAGGTAAAAACAAAGTGCTGGAAAAACTCAGTGGGTCTGGTAGCATCTGTGGAGATAAAAACAAGAGTTAACGTTTTAAATCCAATTTGACTCTTCCTCGGAGCCTGAAGAGTCAAAAGCGTTGGCTGGAAGTTTCCGGCCCTGTTGGTGTTGGATGTCATGGTGGGTGGGGGGGGGGGGGGGGGGGGGGGGGGAGGAGACAATATGGCGAGAAAGCCAAAAATTGGTTTCACCCCGGCACAAAAGCACAGTAGGATCGTCTAATAGTCTCCGCCATGGGGGAAAGCGAATCCTGCTGGAGGCCGGAGTGAACCCGATTTGCATCCCAGTAATGGGAAGCAAAGTAAGGCCCAACCGGAATCATCTTCCCCTATGCTGGATTTCCTGCCACATCGGTGGGAAAACACACCGGCCCAGAACACTCCTGGGCAGGTGCAACGGGCAGAAGTTGGGACTTGGGACTTAGCGGTAGGGCCTCAGATCGCAGAGATCAGTGGAGATGAAGACGCTGGAGCCCTACGCCTACTGGAACCTGGGGGAACATGTACATCACATGCTGGGTGGATCCTCATGGACATGGCTTCGCCACAAAGCAGCTCTCGGAAGGTAGGAGGTGTCCGTTGATATACCAAAGCAGATTTGAAACATCACAGTCTTGGCCATGGGCTACGATGTAGGATCGGTGAGGGGGGTGGGGGGTGTTGGAAGTGGAGTAAAGGTCCAGCTGTGGGTGGACAGTGTACCCGGGGGCGGGGGGGGGGGGGTGTTGGGGGCAAGGTTGGGAGGGTGAGAGGATGGGTGGAGGGGAGTTTAAGGGATGGAGCTCAGAGCGGGGAAGGAGCTCAGAGGTGTCTGGGTGGAGGAGGAGTGAGTTCGGAGGGAGGGGGAAGGTGTCTGGGGGAGGAGGGAGTAGGAGGTGGGGAATGTCCAGGTGAATGAGTAAGGAATCTGTGGAGTCAGTGACTGTCACCTGGGGAGCAAACTGAGGGTGGGTGTGGTAGGAGGGAATCATGAGTATGAGAGGGAGTTGGAAGGGTGGGAGGGTGAGGGTGCTTTGATAGCAGAAGGGATGACAAGGGTGGTTGGTAGGGACTCGGAGGCAGACACCGACCCTGGGGGTGAGAGGGAGGAGGTCGGGGAGGTCAATGTGGATGGGGGTGGGATTCTCAGGAAGGTAGGGAATGTGCACGTTCACCTGGACATCCTGGAAAGAGAAGGGTTCAGGTCGGTAGTGATGGTGGGGAGGTGGACGGGGACAGTGGGGTCAGTGATGGGGGGGAAAGGACATGGATGACTGAGGGAGGGGAAAGGACGGTGGGGGGGAGCTGATGAAAAACTTGACTATGACCAGTGTGGTCAAAATTTAAAGTGAGGGGAGCCTCGTGTTGGACAAGTGCAGGTGCAGGGGGTGGGGGGGGGATGCATTGAGAGGACTCGCACAGCCTGTCAATGAAGCTGAAAGACACCATTACACATTATTCAGTGAAAGTGAATATATTTTCAGATTATAAAGTGACAAAATGTGTTCACTCATGCAACCAATTGTGATCAGAATTTCTTAACTTTTCTAGGCCGACCAGTTCTCCTAGGTGCTGCCCTGACATCCGCAGCAGGGGTGGAGACAGACGGTGCAATATTTGGCACTGTTGACTTTGGTGTGTGTCCTCTGGGGAAGGTGAGGCATTGAGGGCCCCGACATCCTTTGGCTGTCCTGTGTCCAGCTGCTCCCTCTATGGTGAGAGGATGAGGTGGAGGGGTTCACAGGCAAAAGGCAGTCAGAGGCAGAGGGCAGCCTCTGAGATTCCTAAGTGGATGACCCAGGGATGTCCAGCTGCTGCTCTTCCTCCCTTTGTGTGCCTGACGGCCCCAGCCTGAGTCCTTGAGGGGACATCGAGGTGCCTCATTTCCCTCTCACATTGCCACTGCAGGAACTCAATCATGGCTAGTGCAATGGACTGCAAGTCTACATGCATCTCCATGTTCTGCTGGACCATTGGCGTCCACCATCCACCCCATGGAAACCTCCACACATGCAGATGTGGACACCACTTCATCAGAGAGCAGGCAGACGCACTCCTCTGACTTGCTTCCAACAGCTCTGCATGATGCTCCCCAGTCTTCTGCTGACTCCACGATGAGTTGGAAGGCTGGATCCAGAGGCATTGTCATCAATCCAGAGTCTCGGACCTCACAGATGCCTCTTCCCCATATGTCCTCCCAGTGCCGGGGACCTCAGTTGAACCTGCCTCCTCCTGCTGCGGACACATGTCCATGCGGTGATCACCAGATTGTGAACTGGAGCTGGCTCTAGATCTAAGTCCCACCGAGGCGTGTGTCTCTGTGCTGGTGGAGGGTGTGGGTAAGCGCTGTGATGGGTCTTCCAGGCTGCTTATTTCCAGCTCTTCAATGGAGGAGGTGTCCTCTTGGCTGGAGGTGAGGACCTGGATGGAGCTGAGGGACTGGCTGTCTGAGGGTGTCGGTCACTTGGCAGAGCTCCCTGTGAACCAAAGTAGAGATAATTAGTGCATGGCAGCAGAGTCACAAGTTGGAGAGAGAGCACTCACATTTACGTTGAGAGAGGGATGATGTGGTACAAGATCCTTATGTGAAGTTGGCAGCAAACACCCACCTTTGCTGCAGGCACGGTCCCCATCCTCTCCAGTCAGCGACATGGCACAATCCTCGAACTGAGTGAGGGGCCTAATGTGGCCCACTCCATCCCTGGTCTGGGACCTCTCCCTGCTGTTATGAGCCAGCTTCTCCTGCATGAAAACGGGTGGAAGGAGAGTGAGCGGAGCCATGGACAAGAGGGTATGAGCCTGATGGAGATGTGAGGGTGTGTGTGAGGGTTAGTGGTGTTGTCCCTTGAGGTGCGAGATCCCTGTGGATGTCTGATGGGTTTGTGAGTGTGTGTTGAGTGATGAGGTAGTTGACTTACCCTGATGAAACAGATGAGAGCATCCATCCTCTTCCTGCCCTGGATGGTTGGCTTCCTTTGTGCTCCGGTGGTGATGACCATCGCAGCCACCGCCTCCCAGGCCGGTTTAGTGACCCTGCGGCCAGAACAGTTGTGGCTGCAGCTTTTCCATCTGGTTTGTGCACCAGATTTTCCAATTGGTGGGAGATTCCAGTGTAAACTGGCTTCATTCTCAGCCTTTGCTCTTTGAATTTTTGTCCTTCCCCTTCAAACAGTTCACCACACACCCAACCAGAGCCCAGAGGCTTAGGGGAGGAGCTGCCCAGGAAAAGGGAACCTGGTCAATAGCTGTTATGGATACTAGAAATGTGGTACTAAATTCACTCTGGCTTTGATATAACCTCATGCCAGGTTATTAGTATAGCAATGGGGCGTAAGCATTTCTGGGGCACAGGGAGACTGGTTTCATTTCCAGTTGAGGGTCAGAATGGCCTTTCATGCTGGGTTGGGTTAAATAGAATGTTTAAACAACAATGAAAATGATGGATATTACCCTGATAACCAATGCGAGATATACCCTCCCTCCTCCCATCATCAAAAGAAGCAAAAAATATAAACTGGAACATTACTGCTACACCTAAAGCACTGATCGCCAATGCACATGACCAGATATGGGGCATCTAAATATGTGTAAAGTCACTTCAAGTTTTGCAAAAACTGAGCATTTGAATACAACAACCTGGCATAAGTCGAGTGACATGTTTAAATATCACATCACCTATTGAATGGGAATACGTGATGATACATTAAACTGTTGCAAGTCTCAGAAAATCTAATACAAAAGCACAAATGCTGCAGATGCTGGAAATCTGAAATATAGACAGAAAATGTTAGAAATACCCAGCAGTTCAGGCAGCATCTGACCTGTGTCACAGACCTGAAACTTAGAGCTAGGTTTTGGTTACTGAGGTGGGTGGCTGGAGTGGGGAAATTTCCTGATACTCTGGACCCGCCTCAGTTAAAAAGTGCTCCGATTCGTGAGATTTTCACTCTGGGGTGGGGGGTTGGGGGTT
Source organism: Carcharodon carcharias (assembly GCF_017639515.1). Classification (NCBI taxonomy): domain Eukaryota; kingdom Metazoa; phylum Chordata; class Chondrichthyes; order Lamniformes; family Lamnidae; genus Carcharodon; species Carcharodon carcharias. The sequence continues at coordinate 142,236,046 of NC_054479.1, forward strand.
GCGAACAGGGGGGTCAGAGGGATACGGGATGAAGTCAAGCCCATTGACCCCAGAAGCAGATGCTAGGTGGCCGTGGAAGCAGGTAAGTACCTAAGCAGGCTGGCTCAAAGACCCAACTTTGTTCCCAGTTGTTTTAGAAGATTTTAGAACCACTTGCCCTCATCCCTCACCCAGCCCCCAAGACCTCTCATGCTTCTCATATCAACTCAATGCAAACTCACCTAGGATCCACCATTTGCAGACCTCAGGAACATTCTGGAGGTGAAAAAAAATCTTCTAAAAATCTAACAGTTCTCACTCTACAGACTTGATAGTGAAAATACCTCCCATAAATGAAAGCAAATTTTCAAATTTCCTCACATGGTTAATCTCTTATTAAAGAAAACAAACCTATGTTCACACCCTTAATCCTTTAATAGCCTCTTTAAACTGTCAATCAAACTGTGAACTCAGAATGCCCTGTGATAATTATACCTTTTGAAACTTAGCCATGCATTCATAATGTTATGATAGCCCTTGGGGAAATATCAAAAAAGAACTCTGTTCAGACTGCATGATTAGATGCTACTGCTTTTTTCTAGCCTGCAGTACATAGCCTGCCAAATGAAGCAGCCCAACAGCTGTTTTTTTTTTGTAAAACAATCACTACAAGCTACAGGGGAGCAGGTGGTGGAGATGGTGGCGTGGTGGTAAAGCCACTGGGCTAATAATCCAGAGGCCCACATTAACGTTCTGGTGACATGGGTTCAAATCCCACTTTGGCAGCTAGTGGAATATAAATTAGCATCGGTAATGGTGACTATCAATTGCTGCAAAAAACCCAGCTGGCTCACTAATATCCTGAGGGGAGGAAATTTGCCATTCTGGTCTGGCCTAGGTTTGTAAAATATTTGATTCCAGACCAAAAGCAAGTGGCTGATTCTTTTCTTAACTTTCCGCTGAAATGGCCTAGCAAGCCCTTCAGTTCAAGGGTAATAAATGCTGGTCTTGCCTGTGAAGCCCACATCCCATGAAAGAATTAAAGAAAAGCTGACTTTTTTTTAATTTAAGAGTTGAGGGATTTAAGAAACTTAAGATCACAACGGTTAAACAGATCTTCTCCGCCTTTCAGGAGCATTTACGTCCACTCCATTAGTTTGTGACTCCCACACTGCGGGTTAAGGCCCTGCAACAAATAACATTGGGTCTGCTTGAACTCAGTGCCGAGCTCAAATGGCCCCGCTGAATTCGGTTTCCCCTCCTGTATGATTCACACTCTGCCCCTTTCCCCGACCAGCAAAACTGGGATCGGTCGGAAATGGAGCAGGACTTCCACACCTGGGTGCCTCTCACCATTTCCCAGTTCCATGAATATCCAGCTCTTAAACTGTGTTTTTCTCTCTCTCTCTGGGGAGACCTGGAGACATTAGAGGTTATTTACTGATTTGCAGCTGGGACGAGAGTGGGATATAATCCATGTCCAAATGATATGGGGGACAGATTTCACTCATTGCCTCCCTCCCATTAGTTGCACCTATGGGGGTTTAAGCTACATGTGGGATAAGACTTATCAGCTCTCAAGATTACCAAGGAGGTTACCGTGTGAGATCTAACTGCATCACCCTACAGCAAACATGGAGAAGCTCAGTAAGAAATGGGGTCATCCATGATTAAACTGTTCTAAAGGCTACCCCTTTGGCTTGGCGTCATTTTTGTCCGATTATGCTCCTGTGATGCCTTAGGATGTTTGACTACGTTAAAGGCCCTATATAAATGTAAGTTGTTGTTGTTCTTGTTTGGTCCCAATGAGGAATAAGAATCTATGGTGATTTTTCTCCTCGGTCATTGACCCATAAGCACTGCCCTTAATTGTGTGATGGCCACAGCTACACTGGACAGTGCAGTCACCCAAAGGGCCATTCAAATCTTGCCCCCTCCTTAGCCGTTGTAACCTCATTCAGCCCCACAACCCTCTGGGATGTCAAATTTGGTTATTTACGCGAAGCTCTGAAGCGTATACAAGGAGAATACTGAACTGCCTTTTCAAAAGTAAGCACTTCAAACTCAAAACAGATCACAGGGCTTGCATTCCCCGAGGCTCAGAATTATCATTAATGCATGTTCGAAGGAGAAACTTTCAACTGGGTTTCGGCAGAATTAGAGGGGCGCACGTATTGGCAGCTTCCAGTGAACCAGTGACAACCCCAATTTAAATCAATGGATTCACTAAAACCCTGTTGCCAAGTGACTCACTTTTTTTTTAAACTGGGTCTCCCCAATTTTGGGAATTTGGAAATTCAGCAAGTTGCCACCGGCTGCCTGAGAGCTGGTAACACGGACACTCCTCAAAAACCTGATGTAGACAAGTGTATGGAACCTTCAGGGAAAACTATGATAATAGGATTTCATCGACCGCCAAGCAGAGCAACAGGACCCTCCTAATAAGAAACTGAATTACTTATCTCAGCATAATTCATTAGCAATAAGAATTAAACTTTTTCAAAAGAATTAACAAACTCACACGTTAATGTGGGGAGAGAAACAGTTGACATTTCAAGCCCGTATGACCCTTCTTCAGAGGTTCTACGGACTCGAAACGTTAACTCTCTTCCTCTCTCCACAGATGCAGTCAGGCCTGCTGACTTTCCCCAGCATTTTGTTTTTGTTTCAGGTTTCCAGCATCTGTGGTATTTTGCTTCTATCACATGTTAATGTGTTCTGTGCACATTTAAAATAAACTTCACCATTTTATGCTGTTTTAAAAAAAAACTCATAACTGTAGCTGTTGAATGCGTGGATATAATTTTGAGTGCACGGCTGATGGTGAACTCTCGGGACTAAACTCTGGTATTCCTCTCTAAACGTCTCCCACTCTCTACTTCTCCTTCCTCCTTTGACATCTGCCCTAATATCTCCTTATGTGGTGTGGTGTCAAATTTTGCTTAATAATGCTCCTGGGACGCACCGCGTGGCAATTTATTATATTAAAGGCGCTGTATAAATGCACCAAAGCTGCTGCTGTTTTTGGATTGCATGAGCTGCCCATTGTACACTTCACCTGATTTTACTTTTCCACCAACTTCAACGGCTGTTCAGATCCTGCCAGTTTCCCTTTTGGGGCATGAATTTAAAATGACCCCCAATATTTCAGTTAATTATTTTTTCAAGAAAATAGGTGTGGCCTTGTTCTCATACAGTGTCTTGTAAAACACTGCACAATGCCACTATCTGCAGGCCTGTGTCTGTTCACAAGCACCGGTGGTTTGTGGATGCTGGCCATGTTCCTGATCACAGCTTTACAGCAGCAAATGCAGCTGTATTTTTTTTTAAGAAAACAAAAATAGGGAATTTAAGTTCATTAAAAACAAAAGGTTTGAACTGCACTTCAACAAGGTGGGAAGCTGAAGTACTGAGAGAAACCCACCCAAGTTTTGTAATGTTAAACTGTACTTACACTTATCACCTTACATCAGTACAATTGGAGAAAGACTTTGCATCAACACAAGACCAGCTACATAAGAAATAGGAGCTGGAGTAGTCCATCCGGCCCCTTGAGCCTGCTCAGTGTCATTCAATAAGATCTACCATTTCAAATTCATTCTCCTGCTCCACCCCCATGTCCTTTGATTTCTTTCTCTCTCCTCTCCAAGCAGCATCCTCCATTACGAAGGTCACCAAAGCGCGGCTTGTGCCATGGTTTTACTGTGGGGGCAGGGCAAGGAGCCAGGCCCCTGGTCTACCTCAGGCTGGAGCTGAGATCAAACCCTGAGCTGTTGGCACCATTCTGAACAGTTCGGAATTCTAACCACCTCAGCCAACCAGGCCCCTCGATTCGTCTGGTACCCAAAAATCTATCAGTCTCGATCCTGAACATGCTTAACAACTGAGCATCCATGGCCTTCTGGAGTGGAGAATTACTAAGATTCATAGCCATCGAATGAAGACACTTCTATGTAAATTGCCATCCCTTTACATGGAAACTATGACTGTTAGTTCTAGGCTTTCAGTTCAGTAGGAACAACCTCTCAGCATCTACTCTGGCAAGCCCTCCAAGAATGTTATATAGTCAGAGTAATAATGGCACTGAAGAAGGCCATTCGGCCCATCGAGTCCATGATGACTCCTTGCGGAGAAATCCAATCAGTCTCACTCTCCTGCTCAGTCCCCATAGCCTTGCAAGTTTATTCCTCTCTGGTGCCTATCCAATTTCTTTTTGAAATCAATGATTATCTCTGCTTTCACCAATCTTGCAGGCACAAAGTTCTAGGTCATTGCCACACTCAGGGGAAAAAAGTTCTTCCTCACATCCCCTCTGTAATATAATTGCCTGGCATAATAAAAAAATACATACACAGCACTGAAAAAGCTCATGTGCCAGGGAATGTAATCAGTTTACTGAAGAGTTCAGATCGCAGCTGCTCTGCAGTCTAGTTTGAGAATGAACTGTGACTGTCCCAGAAACTGTCCTCAATTTAATAATCAGAAATCTGCTTTCCCCTTATTGTTTTAAATGCCATTTTTATTCGTTATCCATCACTGACTTAAACATAGCATGATATTTATTTTATATCGGTTGGCCCTGTTAGGGGCAATGTGAGCTTTCAGTATAAAGTTGTGAGTTTAAGATCCTCTCTAAGGCTCATGCTTCAAGTGCGGTATTCCCGCACAAAGGTGCTGCTCTTTGAGTGAAGCAACAAAACAGAGAGCCTGTCTTGCATTCTTCCCTTAACTAATACCATCAGGGACAGAGTCTCCAGTCATCCTTCTCGTTGCTGTTTGTATGTAAAATGGCACCTCTATAGCATGAGTAACTAATTCAAAATAATTTGTTAAATGTGAAGTACATTGCAACAACAGTAAGAAGTAAATAAATGCAAGCTTTGTTACTAAAACTGTATTAAAAAATCAGAACATTATCTTCACTTTAATACTGCAATGAAGTTTTGTGACAATTAATAATTGCATTTGGATGCAGAGAAAATTAATTGATATTCGACTAGAGGATAAGAGCCACGAACTCCTTTCAACCACTGAAGGGTGTTATATCAACTCCCTTGAAAAAGATGCATTAGTGATCAACATTTAGATTGCAATAAAGCAGCACACCAAAAAGTGAATTAAATGTGTATTGGAAAGCTCAAAAGATAAAGGTTGAAACTGGTCGCCTTTGAGTCTCTTTTTAAACAGATATGATCAGGCCCCCAAAAAAATCAATTTTAGTGTGCAACATACTGTGCCCCAAGGCCACCTGAAAATGCCCCACCAAAATTGGTCTGGCCCTTTTTCATATGCTAACAAGGGGGCTTAGTGTGCAGTGCTAAGACTTGATCTGCTCAGGCTTCTGCCATTCTCATGTAGCCTCTCCAGTGCCACTGACAAAAAGATAATTTTTAACAAAATTGTTAGGTTATTTGAAAAAGGAAGTGCCACTGGTGGTGAGGCAGAATGCCCGAAATCACTTGCTTCCATTGGGTGAGCATGTGCAAATGCAACAGCCTCAGGTACCTTGAACTGAATATTTGGCCAGGGCCAAATGGCCAATTTCATGCTATTCTCATGTCTCTGTTGACCACTGCAAGAATCATTCCTCATGTTCATTTGTCCCTAAAAATAATTTCTAGGCCAATATGAAAGAAGCACAAGGGCTTCTTCCTATAGGCCCACCCTGTGTTGCTGTGCAAACTTGAGAGAGATAAAAGACGAGTTAAAAAAGAGAAAAACATAATGAAGAAACTGTTTAATCCAATGTGGTTTCTAATGTAAAAGCAGTGCAAAGCATGGGAAACAAATTGGTCCCTCAGTAAAGAATGTCTCTATTTGAAGTCTTCAAATCCCTCTACTGTTCCATTCCAACTATGTCAACATCTTGCTCTAGCCTTATAGCCCCTCCCACACTTTCACTGTTCCTCTAATTCTAACCTTTTACAGTTCTCTCTTTGTCACTCAAAGTGGATGGCAGGGCCTTCAGCTGCTTGAGTCCTACTGTCAGAGACTCCCTCCCGAAACAACATCAACAATTTGCAGTTATACAGCGCCTTTAATGTAGTAAAATGCTCCAAGGTATTTCACAGGAGCGTTATCAAACATATCATACAAGGAGCTATTAGGGCAGATGATCAAAAGCTTTGATCACAGGAAGGTTTTAAGAGTAACTTAAAGGAAGAAGGGGAGATACAAAGGAGTGAAGATATTTTGGAGGGCTATGGGGGATGACAAGACACAGGGAGGGGCAAAGCCATAGAGGGATTTGAAAACAAGGTTGAGAATTTTAAAATTGAAGCGATTGTTAACAATCTTACAAGCATCTTAATCATATGTTTTGGAACGCATCCCACAGCCATCTAAGGTTTACAGAGATTCATCCTAGCGTGGTCAGAGGGGGAGAATCATCAGGACAGGCTTTACGATCAATAGTGGATTTAGGAAACTTTTTGGAAACCAAGGGAAGTGTCTGGAGGTGGTCATTCAAAGTTATCAAAGTGAAACGGGGAAATGCGGACCCATTAGAAGCTGGGAGCAACTGTGGACTGTTTGCTATGTTACGATCCCAACTGCTGTTGATACTTGACAAGTCAGATCCCAGAGTGAAACCTGGCTTGATAGATCCTAACCATGGAGGAAAGTTACTGAACAAATTCACAGGAGCCTGCTGATGAACTTTTAATACAAAGAATAAAATACTTATTAAAGAAAAATTAACTATATTACACCAGACAAAAAGATTGGAAAGTTCTCAACACAGCACAAAAAGACACTTCAAATTCCCACTATTCCTTTACTCCAGCAACATCTTTACAGATACATAAACCAGTGAAGAGTTAGCTCTAGCTTGACACAAAGGCTTCTCGCTTGGGACTGGCACCGTTGCAAACAATTTTCTTTTGGTGAATTCCTGTATCTCATACAGCTTGTGACTCATACAACTCGTATCTCTCCCTGAGACACCCAAACACGAGACTATAAACTCACTATTTCTTCAACTGCAGAGCAAGCAAATGAGTTCCCTGAATTCAGTTTTCCAGTAGCAGCTCTGCTAAACTGATCACTTTACTCAGTCCCATTGCTGGTTATTCAGTTAACTACTGTCCCACACCAGTCTTGCATATTTCTTCTCAGGAGGCTTCAGATTCCTGTCTTCTCTCTCTGACACACACACACAACACACAACACAGAACACACACTGAACTCTCCCCCTCTCCTGTCTTTTTCTGGGTCTATGTCACTGGATCACTGTCGCTAGGCAAAAGTAAAACTTATTCCATTTTTTGTTTTCTTTTTCCAGAATCAGTGAACTTCCAGCCCCTTTTTAACCCATCTCTAGCTTCAGGGGTTGTAGGACCTCATTAAAAATGTATATATACAAACAAATCCAAAAGACCTGACACCTTTTAGTCACGATCCAGACTCCCAGGCACCAAGGTTCATAAACAAAACCTAACTGAAATGGAAATCATTTTTACCTTTCTTAACACACAAAATATATATATACATATAAATTCAACTTAAACATTATACATTGTTCACAACAGTTATAAGGACTGTAAACCTGTGGAGAGCGTGACATGTGATAGCTATAAAAGGGGAACATCCCTTTCCATAACTTAAAGTATAAGTTGTCTAGAAAAATGGTGTTTGATCATGGTTTTGTCATTTGTCAAAGTAAAGGTTTTAAAGCATGAAATCCTGTTGCATCATCCTTTTCAGCTATTAACTGGAAGTTTGAATTTCTTTTTCAACTTATCAATCTTTACAGGGATCATATCAGAAGGCAGAACCAGGAGTTAATGTGGGTGAGCACAAGGTTGATAGGTGACCAGGATTTGCTATGGGTTAGGACATGGTTTAGGACTGTGTTTTGGATGACCTCAGTTTTCAGAGGGTGAAATGTGGGATGCCAGTGAGGAGTGCATCGGAGTCATTAAGCCTAGCAGTCCTCTCTTCTCCCTAAATTGCTGAACAATGGTTCCCTATCTAACTGTACTGTCGAGTGTACTTGGGAATTTTTGTTAAAGGCACTGTAAAAGAGCTAGTTGTTCTTGCTAAAATGTATTCATTGATTTTCTATTACAAGACTTCCACCATATTTAACTGCAAATGTAAGGGTAAAGACTCAAACTTATTGTACAACTAAATCATTCTATTCAGACAATTCCTTTTTCATACTCATTCATGGGATGTGGGCTTCACTGGTTAGGCCAGCATTTATTGCCCATCCCTAGTTGCCCCTGAGAAGGTGGTGGTGAGCTGCCTTCTTGAACCGCTGCAGTCCATGTGCGGGTACACCCACAGTGCTGTTAGGGAGTTCCAGGATTTTGACCCGGTGATAGTGAAGGAACAGCAATATATTTCCACGTCAGGATAGTGAGTGGCTTGGAGGGGGAACTTTCAGGTGGAGGTGTTCCCATCTGCTGCCCTTGTCCTTCTAGATGGCAGTGGTCATGGTGAATGCAGAGGTTAATTCCTGCAGTGCATCTTGTAGATGGTACACACTGCTGCCGCTGTGTGGCTGTGGTGGAGGGAGTGAATGTTTGTGGATGTGGTGCCAATCAAGCGGGCTGCTTTGTCCTGGATGATGTCAAGCTTCTTGAGCATTGTGGGAGCTGCACTCATCCAGGCAAGTGGGGAGTATTCCATCACACTCCTGACTTGTGCCTTGTAGATGGTGGACAGGTTTTGGGGAGTCAGGAGGTGAGTTACTCACCAAAGGATTCCTAGCCTCTGACCTGCTCTTGTAGCCACAGTATTTATATGGCTGATCAAGTTCAGTTTCTGGTGAACGGTAATGCCCATGACGCTGATAGGGGGGCGGGGGGATTCAGTAATGGTAATGCCATTGAACATCAGGAGGTGATGGTTAGATTCTCTCTTGTTGGAGATGATCATCACCTGACATTTGTGTGGTGCGAATGTTACTTGCCACTTGTCAGCCCAAGCCTGGATATTGCTGCATTTGAACACAGACTGCTTCAGTATCTGAGGGGTCATGAATGGTGCTGAACATTGTGCAATCATCAGCAAACCTCCCCACTTCTGACCTTATGATGGAAGGAAGGTCATTGATGAAGCAGCTGAAGATGGTTGGGCCGAGGACACTACCCTGAGGAACTCCTGCAGTGATGTCCTGGAGCTGAAATGACTGACCTCCAACAACCACAACCACCTTCCTTTGTGCTTGGTATGACTCCAACCAGTGGAGGGTTTTCCCCCTGAATCCCATTGACTCCAGTTTTGGTAGGACTCCTTGATGCCACACTCAGTCAAATGCTGCCTTGATGTCAAGGGCAGTCACTCTCACCTCACCTCAATATGACAATAAAAACCATTTTAAAAAAAACTCTCCCTAATTTTTTTTTTATAAATCTTCACATTAAATACTATCATTTAATTTAGCCTAATTAAAGTGATTCAAAACCTAAGCTAACCATTACTTGGTTTATCTTATCTTTCCTCTACACTTGGTAGTGTCTTGACCCTGCACCTGAGTTTCTCAATTAAAGGAAAATGTAACTGTGTTTTGTTGACAAATCAACATCTTTCTGTTTCTATGTAAGCTTAAGGGTGACCACAACTCCAAACATCACATTCCAAATAAAACAACGACAAAATCAATGCTGAACAATATTTCAAGAAGTACAGAAAGAGAGAGAAAATGTTTTATTTTCCTGATGGTTTTTCCAAAGTTGAGCTAATCTGGAGCGATTGTTGAGATGGCTAACAGCTGTCAAGCAGCTGCCAAACTGCTAGAAATTTCTAGTAATAATTAGTTTCCAATAGACCTCCAGAACTAATTAAACCACTCCTCCGCAACTAATACCTGAGCATTAAAAGGATCAGGTCAAGTTAGAAATTAAATATTACAACCATGCTTCAGAGAACAGGCTACTTGTGAGCAGCGCTACATGAGATCATTCATCAACTAACTCTAACGTCATAGCATTCCATGTTATGTTTATAGGGCAAGGTTGCAGGATGATTAAATGGCCTGAAACACAACTCTAAATGTGCATGATTGAGAAAGCCATTTGCAACAATAGGCATGGCATCTGTAATATGCGGGCTGGAAATCTGGCTTAAAACATTATTTCAATATTTCTGCAAACTTAGTTGTGAGTACCTCACAATTCACAGCTTAATGGATTAACATAATATTGTAAAAGAGCTTTAACCCAGTCTATAAAGAGAATGTTAACTCTAAGGGCAGAATTTTACGACAGTGGGATTTTACTTGGAGATTATAATGTCTCGCCGCATTTCACAGCCCCATCCCCACTGAAACGGGGCTGTAAAATTCTGCCCTAAGTCTCTGAATCTAAATGATATTTGGCTGAAAAAAATGGATTTAATGAAAGTGCTAAGGAAGAAACATCATGGATGTAAACATTCCCTAATAGATGGTGTGGCCATCATGGTCTAGTATGCCACTTATGCCAGTGATGGAGATAGCAACACAAAGTTTCAGACTGTCTTGGATTTTATACCTAGCTACCCACCTAATGATTAAAATACTTTGCAGACACCAAATGCACAATTAACTTGGAATTCCTCCCAGTTTCAAATTGAAACTGTGATCTTCAGCAGTACTGTTCTCAAAACAACAGCAAATGTTATTGTAAAAGCAAAGAAGTTTGACCACTGATGGACAAAAACTAAGAGATACACATTTCATTCAAAGATATGTGATCAGATATTTAGCCAAAATGGCCTCTGACAGGAGACCTTGCTGGTCCCAATTGAATCTACAGCCAACAGAAACCTTTCAAATTGCTCTGCCAATGTTCTGCTCACCACAGCACTTAGTCAGCCCTGACCTTCACAATCCCTAATCATTTCTAGCTTTCAAGCTCAGCAGCTTGCACAATAACCGTGTGCTCTCCCAACAACACACAATTGGAAGGGTACCTAGGGCCAAACAAATCAATTGGTCAGATCAATTACTGCTCCCCACCCCCCACCTCTTAATCATCTGCAGCTTCCACCTTCCCCATATCCTATCCACTGTTGGTGTGATTTATTGCTTCATATTCATCCCTTTAAGTAGAATGACTAGGCTTGACAGCTTGGCAAATTACAGCATAAATCTCTCTCTCGTGCACACACACAGGAGCTGGGAACGATTGAGGTATTTTTACCATCCCTACACTTGCCTCACCATAAAACATTTTTAAGAACATTGCCCTTTAAAGATGCATTTTGATATGAGACACACTGTGACTAGCAATCAGGAGGTACTCAATAAATAAATGCTGCTCCAACTGTCCTATTGTATGTAAAACAGGTTGTAAAAAAATCTTTTCAGCTATTACTAATATTATTCATTGTTAGCCTCCTATCCCTGCTTCTCCCACCCCAGTCAATGCCCCCTCGCCTAAAGGGTGGGGTAGAATTACAGATGTGGGAGCAGCTGGTTTTCACCAGGGAGGAACACGGTGGTACGCCAGTGCTGGGGAGCCAGCGGAGGTTGCTGAAAAACAATGGAAGTCAAGTGAACCAGGGTTTGTGAGGAATAGGATGGGGCAGCAAGCTGGAATGCAATGGAGCTTAGGTGACCAGCACACAGGATGTTAAAAAAAGTGAGGCTGGAGTTGAAGGCATGAGTGAGGATTTCAGTGCAGTTGGAGGGTTGAGACAGCGAGAGAGAGAGAAATAGAAAGCTCCATTATTATAAATTTAGAAGTGGTATAACTGAACACAGAAGGGAGATTACACGTGGGACCTTCCTGATTTGTATGACTCAGTAACTAGCACATGGTGCATTTACCAGTGAGCTATGAACTTTCAAAAAGGCCACAGCTACTGAGATCAATTGAATAGGACAGAGCCTTAGTTTGTATAGCCTAATACTGCACTACATCAATCCCCAATCTATAGAAACACATCATTTTTGTACACGCACAAATTCCTGTGGTATCTGCTCCAGTCATCTTTCCTCTGAATTGTTACAGACAAAAAAGTTTGTTTGCTGATCTGACAACAAACTGAACATATGTCTGCTTCAGAACGTTTCAATCCAAATAAAATTTTGGAAAATCCCATTGTTTCGCACTATTCTCAGCTTTACATTTCTTAGAGAAGCTATACAAAAGCAATGCCTGAACAGACAGCTGCATCCTGTGCTCAGTCTTTCCCTTTTCACTTGGTGCCACCTCCAAGAAAAGCCTCAAGAGACACAATTCCCGCAGCAGAGAAAAGGAGGGAATCCACGTTGCAGTTTTATGTTCACATGAATCTCTGATGCTGTTGACCTCTATAGTTCCCCTGCTTTATAGTGCAGAGTACCATAGTCTGCGGGACACCGCTATGCTTTGGCTGTCAGCATTCACCCAATATAAAGAATAAGTTTTCAGTGGTTTTCTACAAATGTATCCTGGGTCACAGGAAATCCAAAAATACACATTTTCAAATCTGATTGAAAGAATCATTCCTTGGGTTAAACTAGAAAATCACATTACCAAATGGATCTCGCTAATGGACCATCAATTTTGAATTCTTCCTGCACTGCATTAGACAACCTGCATTTTGTGCCAGAAGCGGTATCGACTGCATTGTTTTAAATACATGTCTCCGAGGGAAGAACATTGAAAAGGGTGAAAAGGAATCAGTAACAATCACCCAAAACCCTAAACTGTTTGAAGCTGTCACACTGCAACATATGCTTGTGTTGTGAAGCAGTCTCTCACACAGCCAGGCATTGAACTGTTCTGCACAGAGGTGGTCCATTGTGTTTCCGTTCACATTCCTATCTGTGTGTTGAAACAGGCTGCACATAAATACAGTAAATACGTGAACTAACAAGTGGAAGGCTACACAAAAACTACTGCAGTCAGCCTCATCTCTAACAGTTTTTTTTAAATAAGAGAAAACGAATGCTTATACACACCATATGACTCATTCACACAGCCTTTAGGTCTTTGTTTAAAAACTAACTGCTGTACAGTACCTTAAGAAGAAATGAGTCTCTGGAGTGGATGCAGTAGCAGACAGTGTTCTGTCTGTCTGTCTCTCTTTCTCCCTCCCTTAGGGAAGTCTAGCAGGCAGCTATCCCCCTCCTTGCTTTGTCATGAAGCCAATGCCTTGTGTCGATTGAGGCGTGCCTACAATTCACTGTTCTCGTGCTGTTAAAAGACCAGAGCACGGAGCTTTGATAATGTTGATTACCATAGCAGGCTGGGTCACGTGAGCCTTCAGTGTCAAACTGCATTTCAGCTAGTTCGACTGCCCCCAGACTGACTCCTCCCTATAGCTTTCCTCCCTCTCAAATTTAATTCAGATTGCAAGAGGAAATCAAGGAGATTATTTGTGTGTGTGTGTGTGTGTGTGTGTGTGTGTGTGTGTGTGTGTGTGTCCCTGAGGCGAAATTAAAGGCAGTGTGCTAGAGATTATTTCGCATATAGATAGAGGAGTTAGTTGGGGCTAGTCATGTGGTTTTGTAAAAGTATGATTTCTGATCAGTAAAGATCACAATATAGTATTAATTAGTATTAAATTAAGACTTTGCTGACATTGAGCAATGCCATCTTAGGGTGGATGCTAAGAGACAATTTGCACAGTTAGCAACTCCCCTCTATGGAGCTCTTTACAATACAAAGCATCTACAATATGTTTATTTCTCTGCTGCCAGATGGGCTCCTGGCCAACATTTACACATCAGCTGCACACGTAATCGTTTCAAAGCTCGTAACTCCAGGGCGTCATAATATTGGAGTCACTATTCAAATATTCCAGTGGCTGAAGGCAGTGGCATCAACAAAACGATACATCTATGTTAACCCTTTGATCTCCCATTTTTCCCCCTTTTTTTCCACCATTTCGGCCATTGGTAAGGGAGGTTTGACATTGAGAGGGTAAATATATTAAAACCCATTAAAAATTAAATGCAAAAGCTATAGACATATTCCACTTTAAAGGATATTTACAAACACTATGATTGGCAAGAGTTACTCTGTTATGTGTAAGGTGTGTGCCAACCACTCCATTAGGATGGCTACCCATATCAAAATGTGTCTGAGTTTAATACTATGGGATAGAGTTACAGAGCAACAGGGGAGTGGTATTAATTGGATAACTCCAATAAGGAGCTGGTCCAGATATAATGGGCTGAGTGGCCTCCTTCAGTGCTGTATCATCTTAGGATGAGTTATGTGGTAAAACTGCTTACAATATGAGCTAGTTCCAAATTCTCCCATTTTTTTCCCCTGTAAGTTAGATTTGAAGACCAGAATAACCAACTTTGATCAGGGGCAGACAAAGTTGCTGTATTTGCAACTTTACCATTCCAGCCATATAACATTCCCTGACCTTGTGGTAGGTTGTCTGTGCAAGCGCCAGTGTGCACACCCTCAATGCTAGTATGTATGAATGGTCAGTACATCCACAGGCAGAATAAAAAGGTTGGGCCTCTCAGTATAAGATCCCAGCAGTTATCTCTTACTTTCTGTTGTCTAATTTACCCTGTGAAGGTATTCCCTGGGTTTGGAGGTGCTTGATCTTGTTTGTATAATAGCGCTACCTCAACAATAAGACTGCCATAATCTACTTCAGAAATGAAGTAGCATTGCTTATAATGAAAAGGATATGTTCCTGTTTTTCCTCCTCTTTAAAATAATGCCTCTTGATGGCTGCGGCTCAGTTGGTAGCATTCTCGTCTCCAAGGCAAAGGGTTATAGAACAAAATCCAGGCTGACATTTCTGTGCAGTGCTGAGAGAGTGCCACATTGTCAGAGATGCAGTGCTAAGGAAACACTGCACTGATGCAGTGGTAGTATTTAGGCAGCGCAGCACTGAGACAGGGGCAGTACCAAAGGAGAACTACACTGTCGAAGGGGCAGTACGAGTTGGCTGTCCTGTTGAAAGGGCAGAACGGAAGGTGGGCTGCACTGTCAGATGAAATGTTAAACTGAGGCCCAATCTGCCCATCCAGGTGGATTTAAAAGATCCCATGGCACTATTTTGAAGAAGAGCATCAGAGTTACTGCCCCCCACCACCGATCCCCTCACTCTCCGTGCCCTGGCCAATATTTATCCCTCAATCAACATCATAAAAGCAGATTATTCTGTCATTGTCACATTGCTGTTTGTGGGAGCTTGCTGTGCACAATTGGCCACCTTGTTTCCTACATTGCAACAATGACTCCACTTCAAAAAGTACTTCATTGGCTGTATTTGCAGCTTTCATTCCAGCTAGATACAGATACAGCAATTTGGGACTTACTGAGGTGATGAAAGGTACTATAGAAATGTAAGTCGTTTTTTTTCTTGCAAGGAAGTTATGCTGAATTTATGTAAGACACTCATTAGACCTCAGCTGGAGTATTGTGTACAGTTCTGGGTGCCACATTATAAGAAGGATATGAACACATTGGACAGAGTGCAGAAGAGGTTTATTACATCAGTTTCCACATGTTAGATTAAGGCACATTGGTTCCATAGATGAGAAACTTCAACTATGAAGATAGATTGCAGAGGTTGGGACTGTTCTCCTTGGAGAGAAGAAGGCTAAGAGGAGATTTGATAGAGATGTTCAAAATCATGAGGGGCTGGACAGAGTAGATCCTATTTTCTCACTTGTAAAAGAATCAAGAACGAGAAGGCACAATTTAAAGTGATTTACAAAAGAAGCAAATGTGACCTGAGGAAAAACTTTTTCGCACGAGTGTTTGGGTCTGGAATGCACTGCCTGGAAGTGTGGTGGAGGCAGGTTCAATCGAGGCATTCGAGAGGGCATTAGATGATTATTTGAATAGAAACAATGTGCAGGGTTACGGGGAAAAGGCAGGGCAATGGCACTAGGTCACAATGCTCATTTGGAGAGCCGGTGCAGACACGATGGGCCGAATGGCCTCCTTCTGTGCCATTGAAATTCTGTGCTTCTGTAACTCTGTGAAAGCCTACAATGGAGCCCCTCACACACAACACATGCACAAAGGGAGTGTGACCTGTCAATCTGATACTGTTTATACCTGCACCACCACCACCACTTCCAGGGAAAACAAACATTAGAAAATTAAACTAAATCAGTAAAATAATCATCTAATTAATTTCATACCCAAATCTTTATCATTCAATATTAAGTTATGTGAGGAGGCGGTAGTAGTCACTGGACTAGTACCCCAGGGTGATGCTCTGGGGGTCTGGGTTTGAATCCCACCAAGGCTGATGGTGAAACTTGAATGTAATGTAAAACGTGCAATTAAAAATATGATGAGAACCACAAAGCTGTTATTGTAAAAACCCATTTGGTTCACTGATACTACTGAGAGAAGGAAATCTGCTGTCCTTACCTGGTCTGGCCTACACATGACTCCAGACCCACAGCAGTGTGATTGACTCTTAAATGCCCTCTGAACAAGGGCAATTAGGGATGGGCAATAAATGCTGGCCTAGCCAGTGATGTCCACATCCCATGAATATATAAAAAAAAAGACAAAAACAATATTCATGCTGACACAGAGCCAATCTTATACATCTGCATGCTTCTGACAGGGCATGAAATAACACAAATAATTGTGCACAAATAACTCGTTTCGTATGTTAATCAGGATAGAATGGGGGCACTTAATCTGACCCCCCACCCTGACATGGGCAACAATTTGAACTTCGAAAGCTGATACTAGCTCAGTTTCCACATGTTAGATTAAAGCACAGCTGCAACATTCTGTTGTGATACCATCACGCGTTGCTTCATTACCCAGTACATTACTGCAAAGTTAGCATTAAAAACCAGAGCATAATTTTTGAAAATGGACTGTTCTGTGAAAGGAAACTCCACACTATCATGGATCTGTATCTTATGATTGTCCATTTCTCAGCTAACGTACAATGTAAAGATTTTAGAAAGAATATATTACGGAATTTATAAGTGCATTCGTCTCTAATTGTCAGTTATCTGCACAGGCATGATTAAGAAAGAAATTCAGGAATTTTGGATTGACTTTGTACTGCTTGAATACGCAAGTGATAAGTGAAATATATGCTCTGACCAACGGATATCAAATGGACTGCAGATTTATCACAGGATCTTGCACTGTATAAACTTTCCCCAGAGTTGTCGCTTGCTCAGTGACAGTAAAACTATTTTAAGACAATTTGGTTTTTACCTGCATTGTTCTGTATTAAATAAACATTAGTATTCTGGTACAATGTAATATAATTATTGACAAAACTGGAGTTTAAAATCTATTGAAAGTAATTTCAATTCCTTTTTCATTTGACCTCTGTAAGACCTATTTTAGTGAGGTATGAAGTTCACTGACTTTTCACAGAAAAGCAGGCAGGATTGTGGCATTCAAATAATAAAACCTATCAATAGAGGATGAACGGACTGGGTCTCTTTTCTCTTGAAACATTCTGTTTACTGGAAAAAACCAGAAGTACCTCCACAGTTATATAATGTCAGCTAAGGCTCACTTGATAGCAAGTGGCGCTGAATGTGTGGGCTCAAGTCCCACTTCAGGACTTGATGCAGTACTGAGGGAGTATTGCACCGGTGAAGGTGTTGTCTTGCGGATGAGACATTAAACCAAGGCCCAGCCTGCCCTCTGAGGTGGATGTAAAAGGTTCTGCAGCACTATTTTGAAGAATAGTGGGGGGAGATATTCCCATGGTCCTGGCCAATATTTGTCCACCAATCAGCATCACAAAATAGATTATGTGGCCATTGTCATCCCGCTGTCTGTGGGATAGTGCTGTGCTCATTGGCTGCCATGACTCCAACATTACGACCATGGCTACACTTCAGAAGTACTTTGTTGACTGTAAAGTGCTTTGGGTCGTCCAGTGGTTGTGAAAGCCGCTATACAAATGCAAGTTTTTTTTTTACATGAAATAATAGGAAACACAGGGGAATTTCTACATCTTTAGATGTTGGTTTCAGTCAAGTTTGTGTCCCCAAAGTGCAAATTATGAAAGTCTCATTTATTAGGAGGTTGTTATTCAGTGAACCCAACTGCCCTTCCGAGTGCAAACAACCACTCCAGTGATACTTTTCAACATGATCTCTATTCCCTGGCAACATATGCAACCACCAGCAGACAGTGAACTTTACTCAATCAAGAGGCCTGGCCTGTGAAAACATTGCTGCTGTGGGATTGATTCCAATAGGAAATTCTGAATCAGTTTTAGCAGTTTCAGGTTCTCACACAAAACGTGTAGAATAAATGACATTTTAAAGACTGTGGCAGTGCCAATAACCGGTAAATGATGCGAATGTTTCTGGTTTCACTGGACTAGTAATCCAGAATCCCAGGCTAATGTTCTGGGGACATGGGTTCAAATCCCACCATGGCAGCTGGAATTTAAATTCACTAGCCTCAATAATAGTGACCATGGCAACTATCAGTGATTGTCATAAAAACCCAGAGATAAAAACAAAAAAACTGCGGATGCTGGAAATCCAAAACAAAAACAAAAACAGAATTACCTGGAAAAACTCAGCAGGTCTGAAGGGTCCTAGAAGGGTCATGAGGACTCGAAACGTCAACTCTTTTCTTCTCCGCCGATGCTGCCAGACCTGCTGAGTTTTTCCAGGTAATTCTGTTTTTGTTTTTGTCATAAAAACCCAGCTGGTTCACTAATGTCCTTTAGGGAAGGAAATCTGCCATCCTTACCTGGTCTGGCCTACATGTGACTCCAGACCCACAGCCACGTGGTTGACTCTTAGCTGCCCTCTGAACTGGCCAAGCAAGCCACTCAGTTCAAGGGGCAATTAGGGATAGGCAACAAATGCTGGCCTGTCCCAGCGACACCCACATCCCGTGAAAGAATAAATGAAACTCTCACCCACAATTTTATTCCATTGTATAGTGTGATGCGCATGTAAGTAATCCATAGGCTCATTCCATTCCATTTGCGCTCTACCCAAAAGCAGATCCTTAGCTCATTGTCTGCTGATGCTTCACCCTGAAGCATTTTCCCTTGGCAGCTTTTTGTCAGTAATGATTTGCCATTGTCTTTTACTCTCAGGGGCCGAGCAAGGAGGCAGGGCCCCAGTCCATCTCAGCCAGAAGGGGAATCAAACCCACGCTGTTGGCATTAATCTGAACCACACGCTAGCCATCTAGCCAGCTGAGTTAACTGGGCCCCCTTTGTAAAGTTATGGCTCCTTTAATAACCAGCATTATCTTTCTATGCGTTCTTTTTCATGTTTAAGCTTCTACCTGCTCCTGGGGTCTCTGGATGTGTTCTACACCCCCTGATTTGCTCTGATATATTCACCAAAGCTGCTTTATACTCAGTAACTAGAATTAGGTCAGAACGACACATTTGCAATCTCCAATCTTTCCTAATTAATGGGAATGTTAAGTAGCTAGTTGACCGTTCCAGACCCATAAAAGTGTGTTCCTGTAGTACATTACAATGGGCTGGTGTCACAGCAGATACCTTTGTCTGTCATGAAATGCAAAATCTCTTCAAAAGGCTTCACTTGAGATGACCCAGAATGTGATGTGATATATTACGTTTGACAAGCCTGATAATATCAGCCACACCTGGTACTTTTCATAACACATCAAAACAGGGTTATTTTTGGAGATAGAGTTATTTGCAGAAGCAGACATATAATCTGTTTCAGTACAGAAAAGCTCACAAAAGCGTTAAATAGACAAAGCAGTTAGTTGAGATCCTGAAACTTCTGTGCAGAATAGCAAGATAAAATAAAGAATTTTTAGAGAGAGAGAGAGAGAGAGGCAACACTGTGAAACCAACAATATTCAGCCTTAAAAACAAAAAATAAAAACAAAAAAACTGCAGATGCTGGAAATCCAAAACAAAAACAGAATTATCTGGAAAAACTCAGCAGGTCTGGCAGCATCGGTGGAGAAGAAAAGAGTTGACGTTTTGAGTCCTCATGACCCTTCGACAGATGGGTCATGAGGACTCGAAACGTCAACTCTTTTCTTCTCCGCCGATGCTGCCAAATATTCAGCCTTAACAGGTCAGATGCATGCCCATGGGGCCATGTTATACAGTGATTGAGTTATTTCTGACACAGAAGGAAGCCATTCAGCCCATCAAGTCCTTTCCAGCTCTACAGAGCAATCCAGTACATTACCCCTGCTCTATTCCCGTGCCCCCTGTAAGTTTATTTCCTTCAAGTGCTCATCCAATTTCCTTTTGAAATCATTGATTGTCTCCACTTCCACCACCCTTGTAGGCAGCGAGTTCTGGGTCATCACCAAAGTTCTTCATCACGTTCCCCCTGTATCTCTTGCCCAAAACCTTGACCTGTGTCCCCCCAGCCCTTGTACCATCAGCTGTCTTTATCTTATCTAAACCTGTCATAATGTCGTGTATCATCTTGTTTCATCCCGATCTTTCACAGCCAGGCAAAATTAAAGTGACCATACACTAAAAAGCTCAGAGTCTTTATACTCATAAAAAGCTTTGAAAATCTGCAGTGGCAACAAGTGGGCTTTAGGTATCCAGGGTGGAATTTTACAGAACCGTTGGGATGGGGGGGGGTGGGGCCTTAAAGTGCAGCGAGCGTTCAAAAGTCCATTGGCTTCAGCGGGACCTGAAAATCCCACCAGCGTGAACTTCTGGCCCGTGTCTGCATTCTCATACGTTGCAGCAGTGGCCAGAGTTTGTTAGCTGCAAAGCATTTTGGAACAGGTTGAGATCACGAAAGGCGCTTATGTAAATGCAAATCTTTCGTGTTTGAGGCATTGAACAGTCTGATGACACCCAAACCAATAAATAGCATTACTGATGGACAGATCAAATGTTTTTAATGGTCCATGACTATGCAGTCACAATATTGAGGGCACAGAATCACAGAATCATTACAGTGCAGGAAGAGGGGCCATTCAGCCCATCGACTCTACACTGGCTCGCTGAAACAACATTCCACCTAATTCCACTCCCCTGCCTTATCCCCGTAACCTTTCGCATTCTTTCTTTTCAGATAGCAAAGTACTGGATTACTGGGTTCATAATCCAGAGGCCTGGCTCCATAACCCAGTGGCATGAGTTCATATTTCACCCTGGCAGCTGGAGAATTGAAATTCAATTAATAAATCTGGAATAAAAAGTTGGTATCAGTAATGATAGCCACAAAGCCACCAAACTATTGTATAAGAACATCCTGTTCACTAATCGCCTTTAGGGAAGGAGAGCTACTGTCCTTCCCATTTGGCTGATATGTGACTCCAAACCCACAGCATTGTGATTGATTTTTAGTTGTCCTCTGAAATGATCTAGCAAGCTGCTCAGTTGTGTTCCAGAAAGTGGCTCATCACCACCTCCTCAAGGAAAATTAGGGATGGACAATGAATACTAGCCTCGCACACATCATGTGAATGTATTAAAAACATTGGATATTATGGGTGCCTTTGGTTGCATGGTAGAGTTTCGTAACATTTTCATTTAGCAATTGTACAACTTTCAAATTGAATATGATGGTTTAAAAATAATTGAAACAAAAAGGTACAGTAATAAAAAAATTAAGCTTAAAATTAAAATGTTCAATGTTGTTCCAAAAAGGATGCTTTCTTTGCCAATGAAAGTGCAGACTGTTGGAATGACGTGTGGACGCCTGGTTGTGTTGGTGTTTCTTTACAGTGATCATGAAACAAACGTTTCTCCTGTTTCAGTCTGTTCTGAGGAATGCCAGCCCCAGGGTGCAAGAAGGTGAACACGCTGACAGCAGATCACAGCGAAACAATTTACATAAGCTGCAAAGGACATGCTGAATGAACTATAGATGGTGTAAACGAACAGGAAAATTAACACTTCAGATATTGTAGGTGAAAAATGTTAAAGGAAGAAGAACAAAGAATAAAGGATCACATGGTCACTTAATACAGGAGAGGAAAGCTCAAAGCTGCTCAACACAGAAAGTTAAGCAACAAATTACTGAGCAGTATAAGCCAATACACCAAAGGCACTCAACCAATGGACGAGACAGGATGACAGATCTCAGCTCAGATAGCAATGAGAGCTCTGAACACAGTGATCTTCTGAGCATGATTCCGGAATCTGAAATGTTCAGACAGTTGTATAAAGAAAACTCAAAAGGTGCTAGTCTATTTGGAAAGCCACTACAACAATTAACCAGCCCAGTAAACTGGCTGCTCAAACTGGCTACTGCTAAAAAGACACAAGTGGCTGGGTGGGAAGCTGTAGCAAAGCAAAGGACAAAGAAAAGAATGAAAACAGCTGAGAAAATATTCTGATTTTTTTTTTAAAGGTGTTGTTTAGCTTTTTATTTTGAGTCCAGTGTCTTCCCACAAGAATCCCGTTTATTCTGAAAATTCAAATAGCTTTGATTGATAAATGATTGCATTTTTTTTGTTGTATTTAAAGCGGAACATGTTGGTGGAATTTGGATGTTAGCCTGTGATGCTGACAGAAGCAGAAGCAGATGCACACAGATGTATTGAAGCCAATAATCAGAGAACATCAGGAGAGATGATGGGTGGGAGTTACAATTAGCCAAAAATGTTCCTTGATATTTTTACATCCCTTAAATTAATTTTAACAAATCCATAAATTAATTTATTACAATGCATTCCTAATTTCATTAAAACTAGCACACAGAGGAAATATTGGATTTCAGTTAATATCCTGATTACATTCTTTAATTGCTCATTTACACCACTGTCTTTAATCAATAAATAGAAGGGTCTCTAAGCAGCAAAATATCTGCATTCCTTTTTTAATTCACTGAATGTGTCCTCAATGGTGGTTAATACCAGGATCATCTGTTTTCAACAAGAAGTGAGTAAACAAGGGGTTACTAAAGTTTAAGTCAAAAAATAGACTATAAGGTGACAAATAGACAGAGCAGGCACATGTTCTTTAATACGCTATGCACTTTACAATGGCAACAATCAACAAGCAGTAGTATCAAATTGTCATCACAGTATCAAATAAAACAACTTCTTAGGTTACACAAATAGGCACAAAGTTCACATTGTGAAAGAAATAGGACAAAATTCAGACCTCTCTCAACTTGTACACCTTACTGATATTTCTGAACAGAAAAAGAGAATCACTCTTATTATCGATTTAATTTGAATCTTTCAGACTGAAGGCACATAGATTTGCTCTGTCCAATTACAGCAACAATTGTATACATATTACATGGTTTTCTTACATTTCATTTGAGTACTAGCTGTTCTCACGTGGCATTGCTCATGGTTCAGACTGGAGTCTGGAACACAGTTGCTGATATTTAACTGCTAAGATGAAGCTGTGCTTATCTTGGTCTGTTCCATCAAGTCCACAGCTCCTACACTCCCTATGGGAAAGTGCTGTAAATAGACCTGTCCAACAGTCAATTAGAGTCTCATTACACAGAGTCATTTCTACAGGTTGACAGTTAATTGTAAATCCTTACCCTCCTAAACTCATCAGAAAATAACAGCAGCAAGTAACTGTTCTCCCTTCTCTTCTTTGAATATCGTTGAAACTTTGAATTATGACACCTAAACCACGATGGTCACGTGCTAGGTGCAAGAATTACACAATGTTCAAAGAAACAGAGTTAATATTTCGAGTCCATATGACCCTTCTTCAGAGACTTTGAAGAAGAGCCACACAGACTCGAAACGTTAACTCTTTTTCTCTCTCCACAGATGCTGCCAGACCTGTTGAGTTTTTCCAGCATTTTGCCTTTTTGTTTCAGATTTCCAGCATCTGCAGTATTTTGCTTCTACATGCAGTACAGTGTACAGACTGGTCTCAAAACCTAAGGAAGGATATGCTTGTCTTAGCAATGGTGCAAAAAAGGTTCACTTGACTAAAAGTTGGGAAGAGCGGCTTGTCCTACGTGGAGAGATTGCGTAGACTGAGCCTATTCTATAGACGTTAGAAGATTGAGAGGTGACCTGATTGAAACTCATAACGTTCTTAAACGGCTTGACTGGGTCAATTCTGGGAAGATGTTTCCCCCTGGCTGGAGAGTCTAGAACTAGGGATAAGTTTCAGAATAAAGGGTCAGCTATTTCGGTCTGAGATGAGGAGAACGTCCCTCAATCAAAGCATTGTGAAACTCTGGAATTCCCTACCCCAAAGAACTATGGATGCTTTGTCATTGAATGTTTTTCAAGATAGAGGTCAATAGATTTTTGGATAATTAAGGAGATTGAGTGGAAAGTGGCATTGAGGTAGATTATCAGCCATGATCTGATTAAATTCAAGGAGTGGGATCACTGGCTGGATCTCTGGCTCAGATGTATTTTGTAGTTTCCCTACTGCAGACTCAACAGGAATCGTCCAACTCAGGTACAGACTGAAGCTCAACTATGAACTTGTTGATATTTTATTGCAATCCTGGAGTCTTGTTGTTTTGGAGTAGAAATGAACTATTGTGTAAACTATAAATAAAGCCACACAACTGGACTGATGCCCCCAAGCTAACAAAATTTTACAGCTAATTGACCTTGACGAGAATTTACTCAACGTGTCAAAATGATACATAGAATTTAAACAGAATTACATCAAATATACACAGACACAGGCCATTCAATGCCAATGCTTAAACGCTTCACTTGAAGTTCCCCTCACCCTTCCTCATCTAACTCTATCAGCTTAACCCTCTATTCACTTCTCCTCAGTATGCTGCTCTTCTTTCCCGTGTGGTCGGTCCTTGGCTCTTTGTCTGTTGCTGCATCACCCTGAGCCATTTCTTGTCCTTGGCAATTTTTGTCAGTGGTGGTTTGTCATTGCCTTTCCACTCTCAGGGGAAGGGCAAGGAGGCAAGTCCCAAGTCTGCCTCAGCCAGAACAGGAATCAAATTTGCACTGTTGGTGCAAGCTATCTAGCAAACGGAGCTAACCAACCCCCATTGGAGTAGCTAGTCTATTTTAAATGCAGTTGCGCTATTCACCTCAACCATTCCATGTGGTGGTGTGCTCCACATTCTCACCACTCCCAGTAAAGAGGTTTCCCCTGAATTCTCTACTTCATTCCTTGGTGACTAGCTTATATTGACGCTTTGCTCTTCCCCACTTCCTCTGGCTTGAATTTTCACTCCTGGGTTGGGAGCACAGAGTAGGAACAATTCCCGCCACAACAACAAGGGAATGTGTTCTGGAGCTTCGGATTTTCACTCTGTGGTGGGGTTGGGGGGGGGGTGGTGCGGCGTGCAGGGGTGGGAGAGGTGGGGAGGTGGGGCAGGTGAAAATTGGGGCAACCCTGGAAACAGCATGGAGGCTGGTGGGTGGTCAGAAGATCTGCCTCAATGCACCAACATTTTGTCGAAGAGATAAAACAAAAAACAGCCCCACCCCTCACACCCCCTCACCCCCTCACATACTCCCTATGCCCCTTCCTTGCTAACCCATGTCACCTCATGCCCTCCATGCCAATTTATGGCCCTGTACACACACATCTCCATTGCCCTTTATAGCACCTATGCCAAATTAGTGCCAACTCATGGCAACACATGCTCTCCATCCACTACCCCCTGCCCTTACACCTATCAAGCTAACTCACCCAGTATACACCACAAGAAGACCTGAGATTAAATTAAATTCTTAAATGTCTATTGATGAACTCACTATTTCAAAATAAAAACACTAATTCACTACCTTTAATTTCCTTTAATCCCTCATAAAAAGAAGCATTGGAATTCATAGTCCCATTTCAAAGGGATTAGAATCACTTGGAGCTGTCAATCAAAATGTGAACTGACAGGCACCCCACTATGATAATGAAAGGTTGTGAAATCAGCCATGCAGCCTTAATGCTGTAATGATAACCCTCAGGTTTATGTCAGCAGACAGAGTGAAATAGCAAGTACTTGCTGATTTTTTTAACACTGCAGAGAGTTTTTCAAATATTTAAAGGCAGGAGTTTTAAATGCCTTGACAGATCCCTTTGACAGCTCCTTTTGACAGTTCCAATGAACTTGACAGTTCCAATGAGTTAATGCACTTTTTACGCACATTCATATCTATTTTTAACAATTCCAAAGGGCACCTTCCCTCTCCTAAAGGGCAGCTGGCCTCCTTCAAAGGTGTGCCAGGACCATATCCAAAATGGTACCTCTGTGGTGGTGGGGTGGTAAATAGTGAGGAGGATCGTCTTCGATTACAGGAGGATATAGATGGGCTGGTTAGATGGCCTAATCAGTGGCAAATGGAATTTAATCCAGATAAGTGTGAGGTGATGCACTCGGGCAGGACAAACAAGGCACAGGAATAGACAATGAATGGTAGAATCCTGGGAAGTACCGAGGATCAGAGGGACCTTGGTGTGCATGTCCACTGGTCCCTTAAGGTAGCGGGACAGGTAGATAAGGTGGTTAAGAAGGCATATGGGATATTTGCCTTTATTAGCTGAAGCATAGAATATATGAGCAGGGAGGTTATGCTGGAACTGTATAAAACACTGGTTAGGCCACAGCTAGAGTATTGCGTGCATTTCTGGAATCCGCATTATAGGAAGGATGTGATTGTACTAGAGAGAGTGCAGAGGAGATTTACCAGGATGTTGCCTGGGCTGGAGAGCTTTAGTTATGAGGAGAGATTGGATAGACTGGGGTTATTTTCCCTGGAGCAGAGGAGATTGAGGGGGGACATGATTGAGGTGTATAAAATTATGGGGGGCATAGATAGGGTAGATAGGAAGGAACTTTTCCCCTTGGTGAAGGGATCAATAACCAGGGGGCATTGATTTAAGGTAAGGGGCAGGAGGTTTAGAGGGGATGTGAGGAAGAATTTTTTCTGCCAAAGGGTGGTGGGAATCTGGAACTCACTGCCTGAAAAGGTGGTAAAGGCAGGAATCCTCATAACATTGAAGAAGTATTTGGATGTGCACTTGTGATGCCATGGCATACAAGGCCATGTGCCTAGTGCTGGAAAATGGGAGCAGAATGGTTAGGTACTTGTTTGACCGGCACAGACTCGATGGGCCGAAGGGCCTTTCTCTGTGCTGTAGACCTCTCTGACTCTCCAAAAGGGTACCCTGCCTCTTCAAGGAACTCCGGCAGCTTTAGACCTTCTCCTACCAGGTCTAAAGTGCACAAATCGCGTTTTAGACTCTCACTAGTGAAATCGGATTAGCCTAGGGCAGCTGTGCTTTAACATGTGCAGTTGTCTTTGTGAACCATGAATATGCAACATAAAATCCGTTCCCGTTCCTACCCCTGTGAAAATGATAGGTACCAAGTTCGGGGTTGGGGACTTCTGGATTCAGGCCTCTGCAGCCATTTGTGTAATGACGGAGTGGCTCTCTTCTTCACAAAAATCCACTTCTCTGAATCTATCAAAATGTTTTATAACTTTAAAGATCTCTATTGTGTCGCTCCTCATCCTTCTCTGTTCAGGAGAAAGGAACCCCAGCTCCATCCTTTCCTGATACATACAATCTCGCAGTTTCGATATCATTCTTGCAAATCTTTTCTGCCTTCTCTCCAGTGTCTCTATATTCTTTTTACAATATGGTGACCAGGACTATAAAATGAGAAATTAAAGGTGAGATGCTGCTTTTGATTGAAATGGAATGTGATTTTCCCTTCCACAGCATACATTCTGTGTTAAAGCTGAATAGGGGGCAGAGAATGTTCCACATCGAGTGTTCTCTCTTCTCTTTGCCTACCCCCACTTTACAATTTCAGACAGAATTAGGTATCATTCCATCTTGTTTCTATTAATTTCCCTTTAATAATCCTTTATTCTTTTGTTCTGTGTAGCCTTATTATACAATCCCCTCACAAATTACAGTTCATTCCTTTTAACATCCATTGCTCTCAATTGACCAATCTCCTTTGAGATGTCCCTAATAATGAAGGGGATACGTTCATGATGAATGTTTGAAATGTTGCGTTCTGAACTCCTTCCCTTATGATTAATTTATGGTTTGTATTTCTGGAATCTGTAAGCTGCAGCTTTTGACGAAGCAAGCCTGATAATCTGCTTTAAATATTTTAACCAAAGTAGCAATAATTGTGTTGAAAGGTGAACACAAATGTTAGTTTGTTATTGTTTTTAATATTATTGTTTGCATTTTTTAAATTTATGTTTTGCAGGGGCACCGGCAAACAGATAAACCAAAACATCAGTGACCTTCCTTACCAAGGGCTGAACAGATCCCCTCCCCCCACTGAAAGCAGCTGCTCAGAGACATACCCCAGCAGCATGTTCTGACTGAGCTGGTGGAGAAAGTCTTTACATCTGGCAAACATCACCCCTCACAATCCCTGGATAAGATCAGGAGCTCATCCTGCAGGAGACTGTGCCCTTTTGAAACTCAATGACTCAACATGTCATGTAGTGAAGTGATGCACTGCCAAGACTACTCATGCACAAGCCCATTTAATGAATTATGATCTGGCAGGTTTAAAGTCATATCAGAGTATTTCCATTCTAATTCATGTCAGGACATCGATAGATGAAAAGGGTGATATATCAGTTAATGCATGTAAAAGTAAGAAAAGCAGAATTGCATGTTACTACTGGCAACAGTTAGTCACAGAAAAACCTTGGAATGTATTCTCACTGGGGTAATATTACTTTATTGAATGCGTTACTATTTTTTAAAATGGTTTTTCCCTTTGGGTCTCTCTGCACTATTCCAAGCTGAGAATGTTGGCAGATGGCATGCTCCTGGACCTCCACTAATGCCACTCTAGGATGGCACTGTGATGGGCTATGACCTTATACTATCTACTAAAAGAAGCCACTTTGCAGTTTCAGCAAACTCAAACCTCGTTTTCTCTGAGGAGCCACTAACGATCATTTGTTGACGGCACAGCTCAACTTTAAAGAGAGCTTTACAAAGACCATTTGCATCTTATAACCTAGCTGGCCCACAGGAGACAGAGGGTCTGCTAAGGCAAAGGCCCCGCAAACATTCCTTTCAACTCATAATGGCTGGGACATTTAGCAGTCTTTGAAACCCAGCCAAATTCCAACCGATGGATACACATCCTTTGTAGAGAACCTGATGGAGAGGTGGAGGTCATGAGATCTAGGCCTCTGCCTTGTGGACCAAGTAATATTGCCTTGTTGAACTGTATAGCTCAGTCTGCTCTTTAACATCTGACCAGCAGCCGCACAGGAAGGAGCTCTTCCCAGGTTGAACATCTGCCCCATCTACACTGCTTCTGTTGGAAGTTCTGTCCCATCACCTACAGGACTGATTCATTTCTGCATGCCTAACTCATCTTGTGAAGTCAACACCACCGGAAAAGTATATTCTACAACATTGATTTTCAGCCTGCCAACCTCCATGAAGGAATACCTCATTGTATTATGATTCTGGACTCTGGAACCCATATGAGCCAACATTTCTGTTCTCTGTGGTCTCTTGGCTGTAATGTCTTCTTTTCTTTATCTCTCTCTTTACTGTTTGAATGTGGAAGTGCTGTTGTGAACCCTCCTGCCCATGTTTTGTATGTGTGCAAATAAACTAACCCTTTGAGTTAATCCTATTTCAAGTTTACAGTGGGGTTATTCATAGAACCTTGGACCACACAAAAACCAAGGAGTGGGGAATATGCCACCACTTATAAAGAGGGAAACAAATCAAAACATCCTTCTATTTACAGAAGGGTGGTGAGAGCATATGGTATTATCACTGGACCAGTATTCCTGAAACCCTGGGGACCTGGGTTTGAATCCCACCATGGCAGATGGTGAAATTTGAATTCAATAAAAATCTGGAATTAAAAGTCTGATGATGACCATAAAACCATTACTGATTGTCGTAAAAACCCATCTGGTTCACTAATATCCTTGAGGGAAGGAAATCTGCTGTCCTTACCTGGTCTGGCCTACATGTGACTCCAGACCCACAACAAGATAGTTGTCTCTAAAATGGCCTCTGAACAAGGGGAATTAGGGATGGGCAGTAAATGCTGGCCTAGCCAGTGATACCTATAATAAAAAAATTAATTTAATTAACTTCACCTCCTGTCTGTAACAGCAGGAATCTGAAATGGGCTTGGGTAATTCTGGATCTGCTTTTCTTTCTCCCCAGTATTCAGCAATATCCCTCTATCTTAAACATCCATCCTGGAGTTTAGGCCCTTGGAGCCATGCATTGTCCGGAAGCTTGCCCTAGTGGTCATGAGGTGAGACAGATTGTTGACAGGTTATTGGGGGCCATTACATCCATTGCAGGTCCTGCAGGCGCTTGACTTCAGTAAATGTACATTTCCAGCCAGGGTCACTCGATAGCCCATAAGACGCTAACCCAGGGCTCCTGAAGCCAATTGTAGGATCATCAAACTTCACAGAGATCAGCAAGGACTGGGGGTCAAATTTGCTACATTATTGTCCTGCATGCCTCAACCACCCAATGGATAAGATTGCTGAGACACCCAGAGGAGCTCCTTTCCATCTGACTGTGAATTTCCATCTGCGGAGGAAGCTGGGAAGGGCAGCAGAATGTAAGAAATAGGAGCAGAGTAGACCACCCGGCTCCCTCAAGGCTGCTTCGCTATTCAATACGATCATGGCTGATCTTCTGCTTCAACTCCACTTTCCTATACCCTCCCCCGAAGCTACTGACAAGGGAATGCCAAGATGAGCCAAGAACTTCAAGGGGACAGTGGATAAAAGCAGAAACAATTGGATGGGGCAAAGAAGTTTGGGTGTCAGATTTCCCACTTTAAAAGTGACAGACTTAATTAACGGAGATAGAATAAAGTTACATCATTTACATTGTGGCGACATAAGTAACAGGTTTCAATACAATTTACATTCTTGCTTCAGACATTGGGAAACTGGAAGCTGTTTTTGGTGAATGAGCAGAGGGTGGTGACTGTGTAAAACCTGGTCTGGAGAAGGATAAGGGCAGCAGAGTTTTAGAAAAACTGAAGTTTTCTATAGGATGAAGGGTGTCCTGCTGGCCTGCAGGTCCAGCCCAGAGGTTACCAGGACACAGGGAAGTTAGCTTTGTAGGTGTAGAGGAACAGAGCTGGAAGTAGGCAATCTTTGCTATGTAAAGAATATGGGTTGCAACCTTAGTCTGAGGTCAGACAGGATGCTTAGTTTGCAAACAGCATGGGTTGGCTTGGTAAAATAACTGAGGGAGAGGGTGGAACTGGCAGCGAGAATGTGAAATTTCTGGAGAAACTGAAGAAAATATTTAACCGGAAGAAACATAGATGATAACAGGATAGGAATTGTCTGCTAACAATCACATTGAAGGCGCGCACACACAGACACGCACACACACACACAAACACACACACAAACACACACACACACACACACACACACACACACAGACACACACACACACACACAGACACAGACACACACAGACACAGACACACACACGCACACACACAGGCCTGAGAGTTTCCACATTGGCCCTTTGTCACATTTCAATGGGGAAGCACAGAGCAATGGGCCAATACTTCCTGACAGTGAGGGAAGGAGGTTAAACTAGAGAAAGAATCACTCTGAAGATCTTTCACTCACCTCCTCTCTACCATATGAATGCACCAAGTCTTTGAGGTGCAAACTGCCTCCTGCAACCATGATGCTACATGTACTTGGGATGATAAATGTTAAACATGAATACATTTGAAAGATTAATTGGGTATCTTTTAATCTTAGCTTTTTTTATATTATGTCTATGATACTGTTGCTTTTGATCTTTTTTTCCAGAATTCTTATCATATTTTTTGATAAAATTAAATATGTGATGAGAAGAAATACTAAGAAGATTAGAGATCTGGTGGAAATCTGCTTCAGCTATACGAAGCCCTGGTTAGGCCACACCTACAGTATTGTCAACAGTTCTAGGCCCCACATCTTAGGAAGGAGATATTAGCCTCAGAGAGAGTGCAGCATAGATTCAGCAGAATGATACCTGGACTCCGAGGGTTAAATTACAGAGAAGAGATTATGCAAACTAGGGTTGTAGCCCCCACATTTAGAAGTTTAATGATGATTTGTTTGAGGATTTCAAGATATTAAGGGCAATGGACAGGGTAGATGCAGACAAACTGTTTCTTCTGGGTGGGGAGTCCAGGCATAGGGATTAGTCTAAAAATTGGAGCCAGAGCTTTCAGGGGTGAAATTTGGAATCACGTATTTACGTGAAGGATGAGACAAATTTGGAACTCTTTTCCGCAAATGGCAAATGATGCTACATCAAACGTTAAATCTGAGATTAGTAGATTGTTGTTATCCAAAAGTATTAAGGAATATGGGGCAAAGGTGTGTACATGGAATTTAATCGCAGATCATTGAATGGCAGAACAGGCTTGAGGGGCTGAATGGCCTCCCCCTGTTCCTATGTCCCTATCAGAAAATCTATTAGTTTTTGAGTTCAACAGAAGTGTGGGGAACAATCGTTCCATGGTGCAATCTCCATGGCGCCACCTTGATTAATCACAGTCAACTTGCCAGCCAACCAGCACTCTTTTCTCATGCACTATAAATTATTGCTCCCTTTAATATTTTGCATTCTTGCATCTATCCTGAGAAGTGGAAAATGTAAAACCTCAACATCATGTCACTTGTTTCAACAACACTATTAAAAACTGCTGTAAATACACAGATGTTAGTCACCATCTGTAAGGGGAAAGCATGCTAAATGTTTACAATGAGAAAAAGTCACCAGGGCTGTTCTGATTAATGGCCCAACAAGCAGGTTTATAGTTTATATCGAAATTTGTCTTTCCCCACCAGATACTGACTGACCCCTCCAGCACTTTCTGAATGAGGAAGTAATGTGTCCGATGAAGATTTCATTGCTGTTTAGATCCACATGTTTTTTTTTAATTAGGCCCCAGTTTCACTTGTGCCTCCCTGCCTTGTCTCTCTCAGCATGAGAGACTTGGCTGGGAAGTTTCTTTCCTGTCTATCCTTTATATAACCAGTTGCCAAGAGTTTCATGAGAATCCTTTCTGACTCTGCGATATCACAACACCACAGGATAGATGGAGAAGGCTATGCAAATCATTCTCACTCAAACATCCAGAATAAAAGCTACACCCGCCCATTATAGCAACCAACTGCTTCTTGAATGATTCCAAGGTTTTCGGCTCCCAGCTGGAATTCTTTCCATGAGGATGAATTTTTTGGCTTAAGTTGCTTTTTGCTTGTTTGCGTTTGTTCCTCCATATCTTACCGCTGTGGTGATCCAGCCTCTAACCTATCCCCTGATAGTTATGAAGTGCGGTTAAACTTGAATCTTCCCAAAAATTTTGTCTTTACAACTTATTACATTAAATAACACCGCGTGTGAAAAGGCCTATTTAATAGTTTACCCTTGTCATGGAAACTGTCTAGAATGTCAGGTGTTATATTTCCTCTGTAGTCATGTCAGACATAATAAAATTCCTCAACCTTATTTGGTGACAACAAAAGGGTTTACCGTTCACCTAGAGTGTTCAATTATAGATTTGCAAATAAGCTCTTGGTTTAATTTACAAGGAGTTTTGCTCTATATTATGCATGCAAATTTAAAATAGCACAGAAAGGAACAGGAGGAGGCCATTTAGCTCCTCAAGTCTGTTCCACTGAGATTATAATTGATCTATGACCTAACTCCATACAACTGCCTTTGCCCCATATCCCTTAATACCTTTGGTTAACAAAGTCTATCAGTCTCAGATTTAAAATTAACAATTTTTTAACATTCATTCATGGGATGGGGGCCAGCATTTATTGCCCATCCCTAATTGCCCTTGAGAAAAGAATGACTTACTAGGCCTTTCAGAGTCAACCACATTGCTGGGGGTCTGGAGTCACATGTAGGCCAGATCAGGTAAGGAGAGCAGATTTTTTTTCCCTCAAGGGCTTTGGTAAACCAGATGGGTTTTTACAACAATCGACAATGGTTTCATGGTCACAATTTATTGAATTCAAATTTCAGCATCTGCCATGATGGGATTCAAACCCAGGTCCCCAGAGCATTACCCCAGGTCTCTGGATTACTAGTCCAGTGACAATGCCACTATATCATCACCTCCCCAGATTGAGCTAGCATCAATTACTGTTTGTGGAAGAGAGTTCCCAACTACTCCCTACCTTTGCATGAAGAAATATTACCTAATTTCACACCTGAAAGGTCTGATTCAAATTTTTAGACTGTGCCCCCTAGTCCTAGACATATCCCTAACTGAAGGAAATGGGGTAAATCAAGAGAAACGTGATTCCTGTTCCCTTAATATCTTGAAAAATTCAACCAAATACCCCCTTAACCTTCTAAACTGCAGGGATTACAGATCTAGCTGGCGTAGTCTCTGTTCGTAAGTTAACCTTTGGAGTCCAGGTATCAGTCTAGTAAACATATGCAGCAACCTCTCCGAAGACATTATATCCTAACTTGTCACATGGGGGTTGGAAACTCCTTAGCTCAACTGGAGACACGAGACTGGCCTGAAATTGTGTCTTAGGCTTCATTATTTGGGGGAGCTGCCAATACTTAGTGGGCCTCCATTTGGCAGCTCAGAGCAGGCTGATCACAGGCCGATTGCAGCTCCTAGGAATGCTGTAGAAGATGGAAGAGCAGGGATGGTCACACTCAAAAGCAGGGACTCATCTTTCTCCTGATGACCATAGCTGCCTCTGAAAAATGTGAGAGGAGCAGGACCCTGTTCCCCCCAATCATGCCCCCAACACAAATCTCTGCTCAGGGCAGCCCATTTTTCTTGAGGGGTTGAACGAAGATATTCGGCATCTCATTAACATCTGCATCTGTTTTAGAAGCTGTACGAGAGGCTTGAAAAATGGTACAGCCCTGTATCAGTCAGATTTCTTTCAGCCAGCCTCAAGGTGACAGACCTGAATTCTCAAATTTGACCTCCATGCCCAATCCCCACAGCCATTTCTCATTGGCCACTAGAGATATCTGGGGCAGGCCCATTGACACTGTTAGTTGTTTGCTAGGGGAATAGAACACTGATGATAGGCTTTTGTTAAAATTTGAAATAATTCTCAATTATAGAAACTACTCTTAATAACTATCAGGTTATTTCAAGCTGGGAAAATACAGAGCTGAGTTAGGAATTGACCATTAACCTTGGGGAGATTACGTTATGGTGCAGGTTATACTGACTCAAATGAAATATTCAAAAACAGAAATCAAGCCATTCTAAATGGACTTAGTGACTTATGCAGTCTAAACCATGGGGGTAAATGGATCAACCAAAGGCTTTTCCCATTCCTCCTGGACTACACTATAACATGGGATGGTTACAGCACAGAAGGAGGCTATTTGGTCTATCATGCCCATGTCAGCTCTCAGCAAGACCAATTCTTGGATTCCCACTGCCCCACCCTTTCCCTGTAGCCCTGCAATTTTTTTCTCTTCCGATAATTATGCAATACCTTTTTGAAAGCCATGGTTGAATCTGCCTCCACCACACTTTCAGTCAGTGCATTTAAGACCCTAAAAAAAAGTTTTCCTCATGTCACCTAAAATCGTTATGTTCCTCAGTCTTTGAGGGTTGTTAGTATTATATTAATGTTACCAGTGGCAGCAATA
Source organism: Carcharodon carcharias (assembly GCF_017639515.1). Classification (NCBI taxonomy): domain Eukaryota; kingdom Metazoa; phylum Chordata; class Chondrichthyes; order Lamniformes; family Lamnidae; genus Carcharodon; species Carcharodon carcharias. The sequence goes on from NC_054479.1 coordinate 142,271,416, forward strand.
CCCCAAGGTCACCAGTGTTGTCTCTGAAGATACTGAGATTGACCTGAAGAAGACTCTTTCACCAGAGATAGCAGTGAAAGGAACAGATGGTTCTTTCAAAAACAGGTTCACGTTTCTATCTGCAGGGAAGGTGAGTGTTTACCCAGCCAGAAAATTCTTGCAACTTTCAGACAACTGCTCGTGTGTAGGTCATGTGGCTGTTGCTTTGGTGATGTGGTATCTGTGCTGCAGTGTAAATGGGTACAGAATAGAGGACAGGATGTCTATGGAGATACAATAGAAACAGAGACAAGCTCCACGGTCCTGACAGCCTTGGGAAATACAGTGTATATGGTACACACTCTAGGGTAGCCCAATCCTGGTGTTGCAGGAAATTAAACATTGGCAGCTTAGGATAGATAAGACAGTTTAAATGGCGCAGGTTACAGTCACTGGCAGCCTAGTGTAGTGCAGGGGTTACTACATCATGAAGATATATTGCACTCTCAACACAACACGTGGCATTTCTAGAAGTGTATGCCTATGCTTACTTATTGAAAACTCAGTTGTCTTACCATTATCTACATTCAGTAGCTGTTTATAGGTTGTATTTGAGATTTGCACAATTTTGCCAGCTCTGCAGAGTGGGAAATGCATTACAATTGGCATTGTGTTGCTAACAGCAATCCAATAAACTGCTTAACATTGCTTAAATTAACAACAGTGACCCCAATCGGAGATACTGATGTAGCAACTAAGCCAAATGAAGCTTGCCTCATGTCAGGGGAATATGGGTTGGGTGGGAGAGCTATCCATTTCAGACCCACAGAATTGTGGATTTCCGAAATAAGATTCCTCAGTCCACTGTTGATAACTGAACACAGGAATAAACCGCCTATTAATCTGCACGAGAACGCATAAATAACAACGATAGTAACTTCCTTTCCAGTGAAGAATTTCCTTCCCTCCTCTTTTGTTGAGTTTATGATAGCAAGCTGTTTTAGGGTCGATTTTGAAGGGTGAATTTTCCTAGGGGGCCCTTGTCTGCAGTAACTTTGTTAAAACCCAATGGCCTAAACACCACTAACTCCATTTCCCAGTGTTTCTGCTGCTCTCCCTCCAAAGTTAGAATGGAGCTTCAGGAGAAACCCTGACAGAGATTGTTTTCCTTTCATTGATGTAGAGAGGCCAGAGCCCCGATAGTGCAATTCCTTCTGTGTAATAGCATAAAACTCTTAATTATGCTCAGACCACAAACCTGTCTCTGAGGCTAACCATTTTGAAATTAAAACAGAAAATGCTGGAAACTCAGCAGGTCTGGCAGCTGGAGAGAGAAACATTTAAACGTTTCGAGTCCGTATGACTCTCCTTCAGAGCTAAAGGCCAGAATTTTCTGTTTGCCGGAGGTCTTGGGCCCAACTGACTTGGTGGCGGGTGGGCAGCCGATTGCCGCTGGAGAAACGAGCCGCGCTGCCATTTTCCGTGGACGGCCAATTAAGGCCCACCCCGCGGGGTTAGCGACTCCCGTGGAGAACGGGAAAATAGTGGCAGGGGCGGGCGGTCTGAGACCGCCGGTTCCAATGGGGAACTGCGGCCTGTATAAAGAGTGGCCGGGCAGCCTGCTTGAGGCAGTGCACCATGGCCACTCGTGGAGAGAGGGAGGGAGGTCCAACTGGACAGCAGCTTGAGCAGGAGGAGAGGGGCAGGCTGCAGGAGAGACCAGCGGGGTTGGGGGGTGGGGGGCTGGGGGGGTTGGGGGGTGGGGGGGGGCACCACTGAGCCCCCGGTTTTCAGAGGCCTGCCTTGCTGTCCCCCTGCAAGAGGTGGGCATCTGTCGGCACCTGCTGTATCCAGAGGATGGGAGGAGGAGGGCCCCTCCATGTCACCAGCCAGGCGTGGGAGGAGGTGGGTGATGCTGTCAGTGCCCATGATGATGTGTGGCGCACTGGCACCCAATGCAGAAAAAGATTCAATGATTTGCTGCTCTCTGGATGGGTGGGTACCATGTCTGTCTTGGCCATTTGACCCAGAAGGCAGCCTTAGCCTACGATTCCACCCCCCCCCCACCCCCCACCATGTATGGCTGCCATTATTGCATAGGGCATCTGTCACACGCTGGGTGGGCAAATGGATACTGACCATGCTTACACCAGCCTTAGTGGTTGAGGAAAAGAAGGGTTCTCCACACAGGATATGTTGGTCTTTGTGGCATTTGAGTAGTCTGGGGGCAACCTGTAGGGGAGTCCGCTAGACACATACTCAGAACTCCAACACATGTCATATTGATGATGATCAGATGGTGGAAGGGGAGTCTCAAGATGTTTTGGGCAAATGCCATCTGCTGGCATTGGCACCCCACCTAGTTGTGCCTCCTTGCTCTGGGCGCTAAGACCCACGCGCTATTCAAAGTGACAGACGCCGAATGTGTCCAAGGTGGCCACTGGGGGAGGGGGTTGGGACCAGCCGTGCTATCTTCTGGGGACTGATCAGCAGTAGTGTGGACTGGAGCAGCTGGAGGCCTCAGATGGGCCACTGTGGTTGGGGTGCGGTGTGCGCGTGCAGAGTACATGAGCGATCAGCCCCAGTAAATCCTCTTCTCTGTTGCAGGCAAAAACTCACCACAATGCCCGGGAGCACCAGAGGACTGGAGGTGCATGTGCCCTCTTCCAGCACCTCACCCCATTCGAGGAGCAGGCCATGGAGCTGGGCAGGAGGCAGGAGGCCAGGGCGGCCGGGGGCGGGGAGGCTGGGGTCCAGCGGGCAGGTATTTGAGGTCCACAGTCCCATCCACTCTGTCCGCCCACCATCCAAACCATTGATGGTAGCTGCAATCGTTAATGCTGAAACACGGCTCATTCACAGACTGAGACACCCTGACGTGTGGGTCATACAGGAGGGACCCTCGAACCCTTGAGGAATCGCCTCTCCACCACCTTCCAAAGTCACCTTAGCCCATTTGTGACCACGATCTCCATGGTCTAACATGCCATTGGATCGATGCTGCACAGCCAAAGACTTATTGTATCTGAGGGGGTTTGGGACCTCCAGCACCCTTTCAGCCAGTGTGTCCCACATTACTCTGTCCAAAAGGTCCTCAACACCTCACCTGTGAACCTCATGGCACTCAACTTAGATGAATGCCACCACGTTACTCATCCCTGCGCCAAGGGGAAATGTTGCCTTCTGCCCACCTGGTCTATGCCCCTCCTTACGGAATGAAGGCCAATAATGTGACCTCTCAATCTCCTGAGTTTGACGGCAAATGTCGCGACTGTTGGTGATGTTTCCTCAGCCCCACAACTATCCAGGCCACAGTGCATCCAGGTCAGGCACCTCTGCGCTCTCCCCACTCCAATGGTTCATAACATGCCCTTTGGCATTCCTGAGGCCACCTGACCAGCCTGTCTGCATGTGCGTTTCACGTTTGGGGCTCCTCTTGACTCTTTTTCACCCCACCAATGTTCTTCTCCTTAGGGTCGTGAAGGGTGAGTGACTTATGAGACTGGGGGTGAAAGGGGTGAAAGGTTGAAGTGAATGAACGCTAACTGATGCACTGTCCTTGTTGTTAATTTCAGCATCACCACCAGAGTGACCCGCACCTCAACCCCACAGCACCCCCTCCACACCTGAGGAGCAACAAGTGCAACTTGTGGCACATCATTTCAGCCAGCCAGGCACCAGCGCAGACACGCACACCTCGGTGGGGACTTTACTATCGGCTAGTGTCCCAGGTCACAGAGGAGAGGGCACATCACGATCACTGGAGGAGATGGTAGGGGCAGAGAGTGCCGATGGCACCAGCAGCTGGAGGGCTGCAGGGGACCAGGCACATGCTGAGTCTGGCAGTGATGACATGCCTCTGGAGTTGTCCCCGTTGCAGCAGCTGCAGGGCAGCAGGAAGTGCGTTTGCATCTGGCAGGGTTGCATCAGGGAATGGTTCAGTTGCTCCCTGCAATGGAGGAGTCTAGGCAGAGGGCACACGAAGAATCCACCCTCAGGGCAGAGCATCAGGATTCCTTCAATGAGAGATTGGTGACTCTCAGAGAGAGGGGCTTCCACCAAATGGATCAAAATATGATTGGGTTACGCTCTGACCTGCTGACCCTCACAGCGGTTCTGGCCACAGGTGGTGTTTTCCATTTTGGGAGATGTTGCGGACACCAAGTGCCAGCACTCGATGCTCATGCATCTGCGGTGAGCAGGGAGGTCCAATGTGACCTCACATTGGCGCAGCAGCTGCCTGTCATCACTGTGAGCTCCTCTCAGGGTGCTCCGGATGGGGGCAGCAGCTCCTCCCCCCCCTCTGCCAGTCAACGTTTCTTCCGTTGAGGCTGCGACAACTGGCGAGGTCCCAGGCGGGCCCAGCACAGGCTCCACGGGCCAGAGGACGCCCGCCAAGGCCAACAGGACAGCAGAGTCAGCAGGCTGGCTCACAAGCAACTCCGAGCGATGGGGCAGCACCAAGATATAACACTCGGAAACGTAAGCATAAGGCACCTTAGGCACTCCACTGGTGATTTTGTGTTGGCCTTAGAATAGGGACCCATATCTTTGTGATCGCTAACATGTGGTATGTGTTTTTGTTTTGGACAAAATAAAGTCCACCTTTGTAACCATGGCTGAGGGTCTTTTGTTTGTGATGCATTTTTCTTTGTCACATAATTACCAAGAGTGTTTGAGTGGACACTGATGTTTCTGTACGAAGCCCTTAGTTGCAGCTGATGAGGTGGAAGATGTAGCACCAAGTCCCAAGTGTGGAAGTTCCAGGTAATGCTGCTCCTGCTGATCCATGTGTGTAGATCTAGCTGAAGGTTCTTTGGATTAAATTGTCACGGGTGTCCCTGCCTCCTTGGTGTAGTAGCGGGTCATCGTTCTGCTCCTCATCATCACCCTGTGCTTCCTCATCCTCTGAGTCACTGCTGGATTCATCATGTGCAGCCTCATCCAGTGCGTCAAGGTCTTCATCATCAACTGCATCCCCCCTTTCCAGCGCAAGATTGTGGAGAGTGCAGCATGCTACCACTATCACAGAGACACGACCTGGGGGGTACTGGAGTGCGCCCCCTGAGCAGTCCAGGCATCAGAAGTGCATCTAGAGAAGACCGATGGTTGTCTCTACCACAGCCCTTGTGGAGCCCTGGCTCCTATTGTACCGCTGCTCAGCTTCTGTTCTTGGATGGGGGAGAGGCGTCATGAGCCACCTTCTGAGGGGATAGCCCTTGTCACCCAGCAGCCATCCATCCAGCCGGGCTGGAGCACTGAATAACCCCGGCACCTGGGAGTGTCTGAGGATGTAGGCGTCGTGGGAGCTGCCTGGGTACCTTGCACAGACTTGTAGAATCAGCATCCTGTGATCACACACTATCTGCACGTTCATGGAGTGGAAGCCCTTCCTGTTGACGAAGGCACCGGGCTCACCTGCTGGCGCCTTGATGGCCACATGTGTACAGTCTATAGCACCCCCTGGACACGGGGGAATTCAGCAATGGCCGTGAAGCCTCTGGCTCGCTGTGTCTGACTTGCCTGGTCCCAGCGGAAGTGGATGAAGGTCAATGTCCATCTGAACAGAGTGTCTGTAACCTGCTTGACACAAGTGTGGACAGCTGATTGGGAGACACCGCAAAGATCACCCACTGAGCCCTGGATTGAGCCAGCGGCCTAGAAGTTGAGGGCAACTGTGACCTGTACAGCCACTGGCATGGGGTGTCCATCCACACAGTTAGTGGAGATCTCAGGCCCAATCATCTGACAGATAGAGTTGACTGTCGCCCTTGAGAGGCGGACCCTCCTTCGGCACTGCACCTCAGACATATTGAGGTAGCTGCTTCGCCGCCTGTAAACCCTGGCAGCAGGATAGTGGCGTCTTCTGTGGCCCCTTCCACCTTGGACAACCTCTTGGCCCTGCACCCCTTGTGCCTGCGCCTGGCCTCCCAAAGGTGGCTCCCCTGGAGGCTGATTGTCCACTCCTGGCCTCCTCCTTATTCTATCCCTCCCTTCATCCTCAGAGGAGCTGCCTCCAGTGGAGATGTCAGAACCCATAACCCCAGGTTAAAAGGAGGCCTCCGGAAAGCTGCAGGCCTGATAAAGATTCCTGTCTGCAGACTGGTTTCAAAGTACACAAGAAGCTCTTGGAAATCGATGAGAACTGCTAATAATCACACAGGTATGTTTTAAACACTTTCATCAATTATAACTTCATCTAAAACATGAACAATCCCTCTGAGTCCACATATCCCGACATTGCAAAAGTTTTCTTAAATAATCTCCTACCCGCCTGCCCGTTGGGTCCGTGCGCTGACCCGAATTTCACACGGGCCCCTCCAAATCGGACACAATCGGCAAGTTCAGGGGCTTAACAAGCCCTTCAATTAATGGCGCGGGCGAACTGAGCGCGCCTGCCCACCTAAATATTGCGATGGTGCTCGCTAACGTCGGCACGCTCGCGCGATGTCAGCGTGCGTCGCTTTACACACTGATGTGGGAGCTACGCCAGCCGCACGTCAGCTGGAAAATTCTGGCCAAAGAGAAGTGGAAATGGGATTAAATTTATAATGTTTAAGGGAGGTGGAGCAGGTGATGCTGGATAGAGGGTCAC